>NW_017306714.1:319988-363121 GCF_000935625.1 Nanorana parkeri
ATATTAATAAAGCCCCCCTCCCTCCTTTCCTTCCAAGCCCCCTCACCTGCATTCATCCGTGCAGGGAGGAGGCATATCTTCATTGCCTGGTGATCTAGTGGTGATCATTAGTAAGGTCTGCACAAGACCTTACTAGTGATCCATCATTCGGCCGGAGCTCAGAACTGACAGAGCTCCGGCTAGAGCTGACAGGAACAGCTCTGCGGTCTGCATCCGTTGGACATGAGGGGGGGGGGGGGGGGGGGGGAGGAATAACCCAGTGGGGGCAATGGCCCCCCCTTGCCCCTCCTGTAGAGACGCCTATGGTAGTGTGGTCCTAACTTTAATCTATGAGAGCCTCTATCTTGGAGCATATATAGCTATGGATAAATTGGGTGCAGGTATGCCTGGAGGCAGCCCATTCATCCTTGAAGGCACAGGGACATGCCAGAAGCCCAGCAACCCAACAACTTGCATTAGAAAAAGAGGTGTATTTGCACAACTCATGCAAAATATGTGGAAGCCAAACTGCCTCATCAAGACTGCTCTGTGTAGTGTGGTCCTAACTCTAATCTATGAGAACCTCCACTTGGAGCATATATAGCAAAGGGCAGATTGTCTGTCTGCATTGTTACCTGTTTCATCAGTTACATTTCATCAATTAAAGTAATACTGTGGTAAAAAAAATATGCATGTCGTGTAAAATATGTATACATAAAAAAATAGACTGGGGAAAGATTATCTGTCAGGTTATGTTTAGAGGATTTTCTCGCTTCCTTTCCAGGTGTCACAATAGGAAGTAGGGAACAGTTCCTTTGATGGTTGCCACTAGAACAGCTGCCCCCACTGGGAAATTTCCTTTCAATGTTTTGTTAACAGTCTAATTTGCCCTCTCTTCCTGTCCTTATTGCAACTGTCAGTGGGATGGGAAATGAGGGAAAACCTTTCCAATGAGGATACAGAGAGCTAGTATCCAAAACTACAAAATATAATTATTTAATTGGAGTTTCCCTTCAGTGTACAACATTAGAACCTATTGAATTACTTAGTTACCATGGAGAAACAAATGCATTAAAAATGATCTATATATGATTAGAACCAAAGCAAATATATTGTGAAATGTGACTTATTTTAGACTGTTTCATGCAGATATTTTGTTCTGCCACTAGACAATGGTTTCTTAACAAGGCCCATTCTTACAGCGTACAGCTCTCTGCAGCTATATAAACAGAAATGAATGAAACTGTTCAGACAATGAGAAATAAAATGTTCCTCACTGCTAGAAGCTGAAGGCCAGACAATGAATACAACTGTGTCTTTCTAACCTTAGTATATTTCCTTTCTTTGTGAGATAAATGGTGCTGATTGAGTTACTGAGCAAGTATACCTAAGGTACCTGAATGTGAGGATGCTACCCCAAGTCACAATGAAAATTAACAAAACAAAATTAATATTCAGGAGAGCTAAATGAATTGTGATAAACACTTTCCCCTAAAGATTTGAGTTTTCAGTAATTAAAAAGTAGGCGAGGGAGGGGGGAACAGAACTGAATTCCAATTTTAGCATCAGCAAACAACATTCCGAATATGCAGAATGGATCATCTTTCTTGCCATTTCTCTCTATTGTTTTTCTTGATTCCAGAACCTGATAGTGTGTAACTTGATAGAAAACAGACAGTCTGATGACAATTGCAGTACTGCAGACAAATGTAAAACGTAAAATTCACCCGAGGCTGCTGTCCTCCTTTCGTCCTCACTTATTCATCAGATAACAGTTCCGTTACAATTATTCACCTGCTATGACTCCAACAGCAGTACTTTATTTTTTATTAATGTACATAAGAGTATTTTGGCCTTAAGGTCCTAAAGATTTTTCCTGTTGATTGTTTGATCATAAAGGTTTTTTGAGCATCAGGAAATTAATATAGGTGTCCATACCTGGGGCAGTCATAGTTGCCTTGAATTTCAAATAAATGGTGCTATGGGCAGAAATTTGGAGATCACCCTACGTGTTGAATGAAAATGTTGTATGATTTTTGTTTTCCTTTCTGCTGACAAAGCAGAATTTATCCTAAAGTTAGCCTTGAACTACTGATTGATGCCTGTTGAACAGTAATAAGGAGCACAGGACTACCTATATCAAAGCTGATCTCTAGGCAGATTTAATAGACACAAAATAATGCAGATCTTTACTTATTCACTGAATGATCAATACATGTATTTTTAATGTGTGCAGTATAAGTACCTAGATTTGACCTGGTTTCAGCCTCTTGCTGAGATGGAGAAGCAGCACAAGGAGCCAATCAGTTCATGTGCTGACAAGAAACATGCTGACAGGAGGAGAAAGTAGAGTGACAGAGATGAGCTCATCAATGTGCTGCTTCTCATTTCACTGTCCAGTCATAGTGTAAGAGTCCAGGGCTTACTACGCATGCACCAATGGCACGTTGCCGCAAGAGGAAATCCGTGCATGTTCACATGTGCCAAAGACGCGTCAGTGCGCCAACCCGCGCATGCGCAGAAGACCTTATGGAATAAGGCAGGAAAATGCCCAGGAGGTGCACAGGAAGTGACCTCAAACTTCAATCATAACTTCCCTATATAAGCCCAGCCCAGACACTGCCAAATTGCTGGATTATCTTCAGTCCCCCCTTGTTCCTGTCCTAGTGTGTGATCTGTCTGAACTGAAACCTATTTGACTACTCTTGATTGCTGCTTGCCATTGACCTCGGATTTGTACCTTGACCATTCTACTTCTTTGCCCCTTTTGTACTCAGCTGCCAGATTGGAACCGACCCCGACTTGGATCTGGACCATTCTTCTGATGAACCCTTGTGTACTTCGTTGCCAGAGTGGACTTGACCTTGGCTCAGATCTCAGACTAAGGCTTGCACGGTGCTCCACACCCCTGGCACCCGTGCCACTCGGTGGCCACCAAGTCTCTGTCTCCATCTCCACAGACTTCAAGGACCCGAGGTGCAAGGGAGGCCTCCCCACTACTTTGGTCTCACCTCAGGTACGTGGCTCCCATGACACATAGGTTGATCTAAGACATGGGTCTATGATGACCTTGGCTCAGAGGAAGTGGGTTGAATTAGGTTTGCCTTCAGACTGAAAACATCTAGTGGCAGAAAAAAGTACTGGGGGGAATCTCTTGGTTGAAGCTGAAAATTAAAGTATAAGTTGGTTTTGTGATTTTACATTTAAATGGGCTATTCACTTTTATCTTGTTATTTTGGGCTGGAATTCTGCTTATAATTGGGAAATTATTAGATTGGCACTTTGGATATTTGATGAAGGGAAGTAGAGCAACCATACAACACAGAGCTATGAAGGCTCATAGCATACAAGTAAAGATGTTTGCTACTGTTGTAATATATCACCAGATAGTGTATACACATCCAGCCATGGTTTAATTCCTATAGTCAACATCACTGTGGTATACATTAATTGTTATGCTCCCTTTGCACATAATGTTGTTGTGTCGTTTATACCAGATTCTAGCTGGCATTTAAAATTACAATAGAAAAATGCTAGTTGGAGTCTGTTTGGCTGCTGTGTCATTTCTTCCACATGTGTAATACACAGCTCTTTGCTTAAAAAGCTATATTATGAAATGTACTACATTGTTTATAAGTTAAGAACCAGCCAGTAAAACGGGATTAAGTAAAAACAGCTGTATGCAATAGGCAATAAAACTTTCTTGGTGATCATTTAAGCAAAAGTCTAATTCTTGGTTGGTTAACATATGTTAAAGTATAATTAAAGCAGTAGATATATGCAAAAACATTAAAAAGTAAGTTACCAAATAGGTTAAAACTTACCTGTAATTCCGACACTCGCTCCCGTCTGAAGTTCTGAAGATTCTCAGGTGGCCGTGAAAGATCACGGGGCAGGCGCATGAGCAGTAGAGATCTTCCACTGGGAGAAGAGGAGAGACACCGGGTAAGTCATTGCAGGCATTCTCTAAAATGGGTGTGAAAAGTGGGAGCAGCCACACATTCCAAAATGATTGTACAGTTTCCTTTAGTTATACCAACAATATACTTTAGTGTCGACCTGATTGAATACATAGGTAATATGTATTCAGGCAAAGAGATTCTAAAATCAGACTTTAACATGTAAGCAGATTAAAGCCCAACTCCAGCTTAATAAACCTGAAGTTTAATCTGCCTGAATTTTGCCTTCCCTTGTTCCTCCTTACCCCCCTCATCAATATGCTATTGAAATGATTAAATAAAACCTGTCCTTTACATTACATACCTTATTTCAGAACCAGTGACATCATCACTATAACAAAAAACACATAAGAATAGTACGGACAGCGCTCTCGGATTGGGCCAGGGGAATGGGATATTGTAGCTCTACCTCGCCTGCAGCCCTGGGAGACAGGAGGAGTGCCTGCACTTGTGGAACCAAAGAACAAACGTGAGGGCGCAAGGCTAAAGGGGCTATGAAACTAATTTGAACAAAGTGAGAGAAGCGAAAGGAGATGGAACACTTACTTCACCCACCACCTTACAAACCCGATCCCTCCTCACCTTACCACTATCCCGGCCGATTTGCCATTTCACATCATCACCACGGCACGGGCACGGGTCCAGACACGTTCATTTCACAGCCCGAGTTCCTTCACCTGCAGCCCAGCCTGACGTCAGTCCTCTCATCACCGGCACTTTACATCGCTTTAGCGGGGACACGGACACACTGTGTGTGCCATCACCTGCACCCCTGTCCACCCCTCTCTTCTTCCTTCCCTGAGAGCCTCCATGATCAAAAGAACTGAAATTCAATGAATGAAAGGGGTGGGCCATGGAAAGTAAGACTAGGGAGGAAAGCACTAGTTGTTGCTGAATGTCCTCCAGCCAAGAAATGTTGTGGACTCTATATGACTTGCTAAAGTTTAATGCATGTGAGAAGCTCACTGTGTGCAGTGAACAGTAAGCAATTTCAGTCTAGTGCGGTTAAGCTGTAAGTCACTGCATCATGTTTGCAAAAAAGCCTGCCTGATAGAGCCATGCTGGCTTCAGACATAGCTGCTGTAAGGAAAAGGGGTAAAAATGTAAGCTGTTGATATGAGAGCTGTGGATGGAGGAGGAGTGCAGAGGTGAGAGCTATGGATGGAGGGGGTCAAGGGTTCAGAGGTAAGAGCTGTGGGTGAAGGAAGGGGTCATTCAAATGTGAGAGCAATTCAAATGTGAGAGCTGTGGATGTAGGAGGGATGTAGAGGTCAGAGCTATTGATGGGGTATTTCTATGCAGAGGTGAGAGCTGTGAGGTGGGGAGCAGGGGGTGCATGGATAAGCTGTAGGAGTGGAGTGGTGAACTTTGGACGAGGGGGTGGTCGCAGAGGTGAACTGTGGATGGCAGGGTGCAGAAGTGAGCTGTGGATAGGGGGAGGGAAGGTAAACTTTGGATGGATGGCTAAGAGGTGACTTGTAGATGTTGGGCAAGTGATTCAATAGATGAGCAATAGATGGCTACATTGGGGGGGGGGTTGCTTGAGGGAGGGGGGATTTTTGCTTGGGGAGGGAGGTTTAATGGAAGACAGCACAACATACAGGATTTAGTGGTCAAGTGTAATGTATGGCATAGTATAAAGGAAGTAGTAGTCAGAATTTTGTCTTGTACCTTGTATATTACATACTTCTGACTGCCACTATATAAAACATACCTCCTTACAGTCCTATGTTACGTACAGATGGCTGCTGGTCTGCAGTCCTGTGGAATGTACATAATCCTCAGCTCTGTTGTCTCCATGCTCATTTGCACGTGACATAACCACAGAACTCTGTACGCTGGGCTGTATTTTACAAACTCTTGAATATTAATGAATTTACTTATATATCAAAAAGCAAACTATCATATATTCATGATAATAAGTTGTGGAAAAATCTAACAAATATGTGCAGCACACAGAATTATTATTATGTTTGCAGTGATTTCATCTATCCAATAAAAATATAGAAAAGTAATGTTGTGCCATTAAAATGTCAGTGAAATCTACTGGAAGTGTAAGAATACATATGACCATCTCACTGAGTAAATAAAACTACGGAAAAGTAGTAAGAGATCTTATGAAGGCAGAGCCTGGGGAGTAAGTAATGTTTGAACTAGTAACTGAGCAAGTGAACTGACAATGAACTATCAATATTTAGGTGTGAGCTGGGAAAGATAACAATATACTATATCATAATATCAAAGTATCTTTTAGATTAAGCTTTTCTCCTGAGCTGCATTAATCAACCATGAACAGACATGTTTACATTTGTGATTTACCTTTTTTTTAAAAGATAAACTGTGTTTGAATGACACAGACCTGCAAAGCAGCCAGAAAAATACACAGAACATTTCCTGACATCGTTCTGTGAGTAGCTTTACTGGGCTTGATCTAGTCAAGTAATATTTACTGAAAAAAAGGAAGTGTGGGTTTTTTTTACATTGTAAATCAACTAAAGTGAATAGGGATGACTCCAGACAATTTTGTTTGCTGATGCTGTTCTGGTGCTGGCAGTATAAATAGGGAAGCTGAAACTGAATCCTGTGTCATAATTAAAGCCAGGGCAGCCATCAGAAATGTTGGGGCCCCTTACATAGCTTTAGGCATGGCCCCCGACCCTGCTGCCCACCTGGACTCAGGGCTTAGTAATGCACTGGACTCTGGGCTTAGTAATGCACTGGACTCTGGGCTTAGTAATGCACTGGACTCTGGGCTTAGTAATGCGCTGGACTCTGGGCTTAGTAACACACTGGACACAAGACCCAACTGAGACCCCGCACAGCCCACCTGAGAGTGACCCTGCAGAGCACACCATAGATGCTGCGCAGCCCATCTGAGACTCTCTATGGTGGGCTCTGCATGGGTCTCAGGTGTGCATCTCCCTCCCAGCTCTTCTTTCCTGCTCCTGCTGCTGGGACCTGGCCTCCCCTGATGTCACTTCCAGTCAGTCCGAGATCAGAACACCAGTGGTGGCTTCCTCCGACACTGATCCAGCACTGTGGGGGCCTGGCCGCCTCCACCTCCTCCCCTGCCACCTGTACGTCCATCGGCCGATACCCATGTAAGGGTCCCAGGCTGCCCGGGCCACTCACATGAGTATTGGCGGTATCCCCCTGGTGGCGGCCCTAATTAAAGCAGACCTAATACTGTATAATTAGGATTGCTTAGTCAGAAAATGAAAGATGCAATGTTATATAGAAACCATTCACATTGTCAAAGGAGCGCAGACTGTATCCTCTTTTAAGCACATTGAAGTGTATAGAGTGCAGTGGTCAGAAGTAGGGATGTTCAGATACCAGGGCCCTGGTCAATGCATGGCCCCAAAAGTGCTTTTTAATATGACAAAAAATCTTCAATAAATGAACACTTTGTTATCCTAAAAGGATTTTGGTGTGCTGGTGACATCTCTACATGTTTGCTGATATATGCGGTGCCATCCACAGTGACTGTGAGCACCCATCCCACTACAAGGGACATTCAGTAAGGAGTGCGACAAGGAAAGTATTGTTTAAGTATCGGTACTTGGTCTGGAAAAAATGGTATCGGTACTTGGTCTGGAAAAAATGGTATCAGTGGTAAAAATTATACATTAAAACAGGGATGCACAGATCCCAGGAGCCCCGCATGCTCCTTAAAAATGACAGCTGCTTCCTAATTTTTGAGTTTTTTTCTAGTCTAGTCTTGGAGTTGGGAAATTATTTGTACTTGTACTATGTATGGTACTTGTTATCTGAACATCCCTAGTCAGAAGTATGTAGAAATGGTCAGAAGGTGCAAATAAAAATGGTGATTGGGCCACAATGTGTGTTTTTTCTGGGTGGGTATGCTATACAGCTAAAGATGGTGGATGGTGGATTTGATAACCAAGTCTTCATCATCTCCCTCCTCCCAGGTGCAGAGTACCATACTGTAATCAGCAGCTGCAAATGTGCCCTGTTCTTTTTCTATTTCCACAGCTAATCCCGCTGTTGATGCGCAAATTAGCATTGAGAAGTCAGCTGAATTTTTTCAGCACAGCTTTGTGAACTTGCTGCAGGAAGATGTGTAACAATTAACCCCTTCATGACTGAGCTAGTTTTCAGGTTCTGTTCATAAATGACTGACACATTTTTTACATTTTTGCTGTGTGATTCTTCCACAGCAGTAATATACTTTCTTACTAAATGTACCCACACATATTATATATTGTTTTTTAGAGGACAGATAGGGCTATATAATTATATCACATATGTGTACCTAACCCCTCACTTAGTTTGAATAAAATAAAAAAAATGAGGAAAAAAACTAGAAGAAAACACTTTTTTCACAAGTTTTGATTATTATTTTTTTTTTTAGAATTTTTTTATATTAATTATAGTATAAAAAATATATTTATATATAATTTATATTTTCCTAATTTTGTTTTACACTTTATTTTAATTTTTTTACACTTTGTAAAAAAAATAAAAATAAAATAAAAAAACTTTTTTTTTTCTTGTCAGTTTATATCAAGCAATCACTATGACAGCTTGATAAATTAACTTTTTTATTTTATTTTTGGCTATTAGGCTGATCCAAACTTAGGAACAGCTAATAATAACCTTAGAGACTGATCCTGACTTTAGTCAGATTCAGATCTCACTAAAAGCTCTTTGATCGTGCCTAGACGATCAGAAATGATACATTTCACTCAAAAGATACATTGTATCCTTTCAGTGAAATGTATCTAAACATCGGCTCTCGAGCTGTCAAAACAAATAGCAGAGAGGTGAGGTGAGTCACTGCTGCCTCTCTGCTATTTTGAGCTGTCAAATACGGGATCGCAAATTGCGGTCCTCTATTTGCATGTAACGGCTTCATTCTTTCATTAATGAAAGGAAGAAGCTTTTACAAAAAGCTTAATTATTTCATTAATTAATGCCTCAATACTGAGACATTAATGAATGACTGTTAAATGCTGAGAATCAGCAAATACCGGCATTACAAAGCCTGATATAACTCGTCACGTACAGTGTACGTGGCCAGTCATATAGGCACAAAGTGACAAGACGTACACAGTACGTCTCCCGTCACGAAGGGGTTAATGTAATCTTATCTTTAATTAATTTTATCTAACTTTGAGAAGGAGAGTGATAGGAGCATAGAGCGAGGGGACAGCAAACAGGGAGAATCAATTGCCATTGATGTTCCTGCAGCTGAGGCATACTGCCAAGTAAGCTTCAGCGATTTAGAAGGGTGGGCATGATGATGAGGTCTCAGACCATACCTGAGTGCCAAAGAATGGAGAAGAGGGAGAGGAACAACATCAGTGAAGCAGGATGTCATACAGGGGCAGCTTGCAGTGGAGTGGAGAAAACAGCTGCCCTAGTCGACCAGACACCACTGTTTCATGTGTGCAGGCCATTCAGCAGTATGGACCTTTTTCCGACATCTGCTGCAGACAGCACCATTGCAAGTTGCAGTCTTTGTGGGAAGCCTATCAAGTGTCGTAAATCTACCAGTCATTTGAGCCCACATGAGGATGCACATTACTTTTTTACACAAGCTCAGTGAGAGCAGCACATGAATGCTACCAGTCACCGGCATAAGGCTTGCACTCCTTGTCCTACTTCTCACTCCTTCCTTTTCACCTCTCCCCCCACTAAACAAGAACCTCCATCTGCAGCCCCAAGTGATAAGGATGGAAGTCCTATAGGAAGTTTAAGAGGCTTACTTTATGGCACTATCAGCAGGAAAGAGGGTCAGCATGGGGCAATGAAGAGTAGGGGCAAGTGTAAGCTTAAACCTCGCTCTAAGTCTTGAAACCCCACTCTGTCATCTCCAGTTAACCCTACTGGGTGCAACTAAAAGGAGAAGGACTAGCCTTCCAAATCCAAAGTTAAACACGGGAAAGCCTAAGGAGGGGAGAAGTCCAAGAAGGAGATAGGCACAATTTACCAAGAACCCCCTTTCTCCACCCCAGCCCACAGCAAACAAGGCATCTAGTCAGTACGTTCTCACCCCAGGTGCAGACCCATAAAGTAGCACATAGGAGTAGGGCAAAACCACCGCCCAGGAGAGCTGCAGTTATTTTAATGTTTGTGTTGCATTGTTGTGCTTTGGCATTTTCTGTCTTATGCTTCACAAAAATAAACTCATTTTGATCTCAGCTAAAACCTGCCTAGTCTTTCCATCTAAAATTGCATACTTTAAAAATGGATACCATTCTGTGCATTAAATCTGTACGCTTCCTGGCTTTTGTACCAGAAAAAATACACTGTATATTTTATGACAATTACAAAACCTGCCTGGTCTCCTTAAATAGCATAAAATACTGTACATTGAATCTGTACTTTCGTTTGGCTTTTGTATTAGAATAAATATGCTTTCAGGGTTTTTTTTTCAGGATAACACCTGCCAGATCTCTAAAATTGCAAATTAAAAGGTTTGCATGTAAAGAATCTGTGTATAGAATCTGTACATTTTTCTGGCGTTTCTCATTAGATTTGATGACAATAAAAAACTGTCTGGTCTCTCCCTTTTGAAACTGCATCCTTTTAAAAAAGATAACAAACTGTACATTAAATATGTATCATATTTGTAAGTTTCTTCTGAAAAAACATACACTCTGATTTTAATTACTAGAGAACACCTACTTGGTCTCTCCCTCCAAAATTGTGGCCTAGTCAAAAAGCTTACATATTGTGCACTGAATCTGTACTGTATTTCTGGCTTTTGTTTTAGAAAGTATACACTCTGGTTTTTATTTCTGGATAACACCTGGCTTGTCTCTCCCTCTGAAATTGCAGCCTAGGCATCAGGCTTACATACTGCACATTGATTCTGTACTATATTTCTGGCCTTTACCTAAGAAAACATATAATATGATCTTTTTTCAGGATAGCACCTGCCTGGTCGATCCATCTAAAATTGAGGCCTAGTCAAAAGTCAAAAGGCACACTGTGTATCAAATCTGTACTATATTTTTGAAGAAATATAAACCCTAATTTTTAATTCATGGAAATACCTTCCTGATCTCTTACGCTGAAATTGAAGCCTAATAAAAAATATACACTCTTTTTATTTTATGATAAAACATGCCTAGTCTCTCGCAGTTCAACTGTGGCCCACAATGGCTGCTTACATAATGTACATTGAGTATAACATATTACATGGTGTGCAGCATGTCAGGGCAATATTACTAGTTCTTAACACTGACAAAATAAACTAATTTGTTTTCACAATAAAAACTGCCGCACCTCCTCCCCGCCTCGCGCTCACCCCCTGCCCACATCCACGATCGGCACAGAGACATGGGGAAAAGAAGTAAGGAGGAGCAGGTGTGGGGGGATGACAATGTATTGCTGTATTTTTTTTAGATTTGTATTCCTCTATAGCTGAGGGTACATGGTGCTGTATATTATACATAGGAATACAAATCCCAGCAATACATTATACACTGTATGTATAATGTACTATTGCTGGGAGTTATTGTACTCCTCTATAGCTGGTGGTATTCTGCATTGCGCTGTATAGAGGACTACAAATCCCAGCAATAGTACATTATACAGCGCAATGCAGAATACCGCCAGCTATAATGTACTATTGCTGGGATTTGTTGTATTCCTCTATAGCTGGTGGTATTCTGTATTGCACTGTATAATGCATTATTGCTGGGATTTGTTGTCCTCTATAGCCGGTGCCATTCTGCATTGATTGCTGTATAATTTTACACTTTCCATTTCACTATATTGCACACCACACTTTTTTTTTTTTACTTCCACTGCTCCAAGCTTGCTACTGTGATGGACTTCAATCTCAATACAAACTAGTAGTCAATTACTGGAGCCATTTTTTTTTATCCCGATTAACCGGTTTATCGAACTCAATAATCGGCTAACTAATCGATTTTGAAAATAATCGTTAGCTGCAGCTTTAGATAAATGGTCACCCTACCCCAGGGATCCCCCACTAACCACCAGGGAGCCTCCACTGGCCATCACAGAGCCCCCCACTAACCACCAGGGAGCCCCCACTGGCCACAGTGGAGTCCCCCACTACCCACCTGGGAGCTACCACAGAGCCACCACTAATTATTAGGGAGCCCCCACTGGCCACCACAGATCCCTCACTGACCAGCAGAGAGCCCGCACTGACCACCTGACAGTCCGCATTGGCCACCTGAGAGCATAATTAGGGAGCCACCTCTTCTGCACCCACATGCACCCGTGAAACTCTCTGGACCCCTGGTGAGAGCCCGCACAACCCTCCTGAGACCCTGGAGACATCGGGCAGCGAACCCAGAGCAACAGAGAATGTAGCTTCATATTATTCTGCATTGCTGTAATATGTATTGCTGAGATTTGTAGTGCTTTATAGCAGTTGGTAGTCATTATTGCTGGGATGTATAGTCCTCTAAAGCTGATGGTATTCTGCATTGTTGTGTAATGTATTGCTTGGAATTGTAGTTCTCTATAGCCAATGCCATTCTGCAATGCTGTACAATGTATTTCTGAGATGTATTGTCCTCTATAGCTGATGGTATTATTCTGCATTGCTGAATAATGTGCTGAGATTTGTAGTCCCTCAACAGCTTGGAGTTAGTGCCAGAACTACCAGGGTCACAGCAGTCGTACACACGCACGTCACTGATGAGGCATCCCTCCACTACCAGTGTGCTTTAATTTTCCTCAACCGATAAATTTTTCTACCGTGTCTCTTCCAGGTGTGCATGTCATGAAGAAAGGGGGTCAGGAAAACAGCTGATTTGGATGACTCAACCCCACTGGAAGTGGCACAGTTGAGAAAATGTATAGGGTCGATAAAAATTATAAAACATGGACATTGACACTGTCTGACCCCTCCCACTATCCTCCCACAGCTCACAGCCCAGAAGCATGGACAGCCAGCAGAGGTCTGCGGTGGGCGAGAGTGCCTAACTAGTGGACATGGAGCGGAGTAAGGCCAGAACCATGTAGGGAGCCCAGTGGGAGGAGAGTGCCCTCCCACAGCCAGTCGTCCCTTTCAAGGACTTACTAGGAGTCCTCACATCACCCGACCATTCACACTAGCGTTACATGGATGGCAAAAGTGGCAGGCAGGGGCGGGGAGAAGGTGGGGAGAAGGTGGGGAAGAGGCAGAGCGGGAGGAGGGCCAAGTTGCTGCACCATGGGCCTCTGGGTTGTACTTGCTCCCTGGGCTAAAAGTTGCCAGTCATCCCCTGCCCAGCACAGTCCCTGTGCATAGATGGTGGAACTTGCCGGATCGGTATCCAGCGGCCGGCGAACCCCCCGTCTCTGCGCCGAATACTGACACTCCCGGCGCAGAGATAGGGGGCCCAGCGGCCGCCAGATACTGATCTCAACATCTGACACTACGACGCGCTGAAGGGGGGGCACGCCCGCCGGCCTACTACATACCGAGATAGTATGGGGCCCACTGGCCGCTGTGAGGAGGGAGCCGCGGAACAAAGAGGAACTGAAGACGGCCCTGCAGGCACATCATGGGGCAGCCATGGGGCCTCGGACGACTGTGAGGACCCAGCAAAACACACACAGGAAACAGCTGAAGACAGAAGACCAGCCAGAACAGGTTAAGGTAAATAATTCATTAAAATAATTATTATTTGTAGCCTAATGTTGTATAAAGTACTGTTTGTATTTGTAGTGCTCTATAGCAGGTGCCATTCTGCATTGCAGCAATGCAGAATGGCACCCTCTATAGAGGACTACAAATCTCAGCAGTACTTTATACAGAAATGCTATTGTTGTATAAAGTATTGCTGGGATGTGTAGAGCTCTATAGCCTGTGCCATTCTGCATTGCTGTAAATATTAGGGATGCACCGATATATATCGGCCGCCAAAACATATCGGGCGAAAATGGCACTTTTGGCTAAATGCCGAAAGTGCCATTTTCCTGCCGATACAGCAGTGCATCCTTGCTTTCTTTTCTCCCCGCTGGGTGCTGCTCTGTGTCACAGATGGGTGGAGAGAAAGTGTGACATCCGGCCGAGCGCTGCGGGAGGAGAGCGCTGTGTTTTTGTTGTGGTTGCTTTAGGGGTTGTGGATTGGGGGGTTTGTGTTTTGGTTTTTTTTGGGTGGGGGGCCCAAAAAAAATCCTGCACCAGGGCCCTTTGTTCCTTAGGTCCACCACTGAAAAGAGGCATATCTATAAAACATCCTCTACCCAAAATATCCCCTTAAAGTGATCCTGTCATGAAATTTTAAATGGCAATAGAGATGTACATGTAAAATAAAAAGTGTATACTTACCACGTATGCTGCCTGCAGCACCAATCACCACTCTCTTCCTGAGGAATCATCCACTAAAGTCTTCTGAAAACCAACACTTCCATGAGTGTCAATCTTCTGGGTCACCCACAAAAGGTGAAGTCAAGAATGGCAGCTTTTGAACTTCTGTTTGTACCAGTTAATTTAAGAATAATAGGCTATAGACTAATTTGTATACTTAATACAAAAAATACATTGCCCACCATAGTTTTGCAGTAAATTCTCATCATACTGTAACCCTGAAGTTTATACTATTAAATATTCATGCCAAAAAAATATGAACTATGATATGGCTCCTTTTTTTCATAAGTTCTAAAAAAAATCAGCCTAATTAAAAAGACCCTAATTTTTATAAAAAGTTATAAAACTGATTTAATTTCATTTTTATTTCTAGTTGAAAAGCAGAACATTGCAATGTAAAGGCTTTTGATTCTAACACTCCACTTATGTTTGTATGTGTTTCCTTTCTTGTCCTTGAAATCTTAATAATTGCCTTGCTCCCAGAAATAGGCACAGCTATATTAGCCTAGCCATCAGTTGTGTGTGACACAGAGCAGACCTGGGAGTGCTCATACAGCAGCAACAGTCTGCTTTTAGACTTTCTCAGTGACAGCACTAGTAAGTAAGAGGACTTGATTCTCACCAGAGAGCATTTTGAATACGCATGTAGATGACTGGTACAGGTGCAGGCATGTCACAAATGTTTCAGCAGAAAAAGGTCATTATTTTTGTAGTATGGGGTTAGGATATGCAGCCATTTGATTACTGAAGATTCATACAAAAGATAAAGCAGATGAAAACTTGAAAACAGAGATGTGTCCCACAGCAGCCAGATGTTATTTTTCAATTTTTAGGAAATGTTAGAAAGTAAACCAAGCATGTATTTAATTGCTATAGGCAAAATCACCATCAGCCACATCATATTCCCAAACCAAAAGTCTGTATGTAACATGCATATAAAGAGAAACAAATAATAATTTCACTAAATATAAAAATTATGTACAAGGAAAATGGAAAATGTGACTTCAGTTTTATACTTTTGTTGATTTGAAAATGGAATAGTTTGGCTTAACTGTTGGCACCTTAGTAGGAATAACTGAATTGTACTCTGATATAAATAATGAAATAAATGTCAAGCTGCAGTTAGCTGGTTTTCCCCTGACTGTGCCAGACCTCTCTCCACCCCCAAGACAGAGCAGTGGGCCCTTTGCAGGAACATTAGAATCTCATTATAGTCTACATTGCAGTATGCCTACAGATAAAGTATTAGCTAGTAGTACTGAGCAGCTGTCATGTGTTGCATGGTATGCCAATAAGTTACAATTATGTAAGACCTCCTGTGAGTTTCTTAGACTTAGATGCCTGGTGGTAATACCTTTAGTAAACCTTTACACTTCTATCACTTTCCATATCCAGTGTGTGGTTCCCAGGAAAGAAGCACCAATGTGAGTTGGCAAGATTTAGGCTATACTTGTCTGCCTCTACCAAGAATGGCATAACACATTTAGGACAATATGGTTATTCTTTCCATTGGTAACTGGTCTTGTTTGTTTTTCTCACTATCTTCAAGCATTGTATTCATTTTTTAAATGTACCTTCTCTTATCCTCTATTGGTAAAAATCCGTGGAATGCTTCGTTTTTTGAGTTTTAGCCTCTGATATGATATAACCTAGTGACATCTATGATAACAAAACACTGAGTATGAATGAAGTGAATTTCTGTGTTATACTAACCTGACAGCAGTTGCCAAATAACTATGAAAACCTGTTTAAATATCTTTTTTTTATTTAGTGTTGGTGACAAGGGATGAACTCATTATTATGCCGACTCTTACTAAAGATCTCAAACTCCTAGCTGGATACCATGCAAATCATAAAGGTTTAGAAGCAGACCCAAAGTAATTGACCTTTACCTCTCCACATCTCATTTGCCCTAAGTGTTAATTGACTTTGAAAAAAGCAGTATATTATTCTTTAAAAAAAAAAAGAAGTAGAGCATGCCAACATTGTACAGCTTCACAAATAAAATTGTAGCTGAGAAAGTTCTTCCTGCAAATTAAAGAAAGCACACATTAATGAAAGAGCTCCATTGCCATCTAGAGTCAAAAGAAATTCAACAAGCATTAGCCAAGCATAGATTTACAGATTCAAATTGCTGTATACTATAAAAAGAGAACATGCAGGTTTTATGTATACCTATAAATATCACTCATGAATAGAATACTTTTGTGCAACTCGAGAATCATTTTGGTTATCTCTTTAACACAAAATCTATGGATTAAAATTTCTGTTGGGTTTATATTTGCTTATAAAAATTCTTATTCACTCAGCTATTCAAATCAGAGACTAATTAGCTAGAAGGAGAGAAAAGATTCTGATCTAAGATTTTGCCTTCCAGGCAAGAAACTGTCAGAGAAACTCAGGCACTGATGGTGCTTCAAAGGACCATGAAAAAAAAATTCACTTGAACGAGATACACTTACCTCATAATATTGTGGAGACTTTATAGAAGTCTTTTTTTTCTTCCAGATTAAATCAGTACAAGGCAAGGAACACATCATTTCATTTCTGCCTTACAGCAAAGAAACATGTTTTGATGCACTATGGCTTCCTTTTTTCTCTTGTGTAACAGAAAACACAAACTTGCAGATAATTTCTAAATGCTGTACTACAGGGTAGGATGATTTTTGCAATTTCACAAGGGCATGTAGTTATAGTTGTGATCAGTGGAGATATGTGCTGCTTTGTTGGTGATCAACCCCCTCCCTTATAATGGTGGTCAGTGGAAAAGTGCACCTTTCGCTGAGCGTTGGTAAGGAAATGCCCTCTTACATCACAATCATCCTCTCAATCATCCATGTTAGACTGGTAGTCAGAGGAAAAGTGCCCTGTTGCATTGGTGGTCAGTAAAGAAGTACCCCTGCTACAATGGTGGTAAGTGAAGACGTGCACCCTACTGTGGTAGTCAGTGGAGAAGTGTCCTGCTACATTGGTGATTTGTATAGTGTCCCTGTTACATTGGTGGTCATTGGAGAAGTGCATCCTAATCTGGAAGTCAGTTGAGAAGTGCCTTGTTTTATTGGTAATCTGTAGTGTCCATTTTACATTAGTGGTCAGTAGGGATGCACAGATACTTTTCGAGTACCAGTGCAGATACTTGGCATTTTCATGAGAACTAACAGGGTGGCAGAAGTTGCAGCGGGGACCCGGCTCTGGCGCTCCACCACTGTCCTGAAATCATTAATCGATATTGTTTTAGAAAAACTGTCACATGACAATAAACAAAAATGTATCAGTACTCGTACTTGTAAGTACTCGGCAAGTACCAGTACTCTTCCTCACAAAACTGGTATCTGTGCATCGCTTTATTTATATTTATAAAACCAAAATCATACATTAAAACAGAGATGTATAAATCCCGGGAGCTCCGTGTGCTCCTTACAAATGACAGCTGCCTCCTAATTTTTGAATTTTTCTCTAGTGTAGTCTTGGAGCTCAAAAGTATCGGTACATGTACTTGTACTTGTACCGAGTACTGTACTTGGTATCTGTGCAACCCTAGTGGTCAGTAAAGAAGTTTCTCCATTGGAATGATGGTCAGTGTCATCAGTCCCAGAAAACTTAGATCTGTCACTCAAGTGACTACCTATAGTATTAATCTTCGCTCCTCCCCCAGCAGCTCCATAAAAGATTATGCACAGAGATTAAAGAAGGAGCTGTAGCTCTGGACCAGAACAGGGAGCTAGTATACATTAATTCCCAGAAGAGGAGAGGGCTATGACATGCAAAGAGGGAGTGGGCTGTGTTAGGGAATTGACTCTCTTTGAAGTAAAATTTTCTAGCAAGTTCAAAGGCATATTGCAAGTGTATTAAAAAATAATGTATGGAAAGTAAAAATACTGCAAGTAAAATATTTTTTTTTATTACCTGCAGTTTTTTAGGTCGGTAACAGGGTCTCTTAAAAGTATTCTAACATGCAGAATATATTTCATTTATGGCTCCCCTCACCACTTAGTGATACTACTTGGTTTTACTTGAAATCAGTGCTGGGCTGAGACAGAGGCACCCATTTTGGGTGCCGTGTTACAGAGAGCAACTGGGGTGGGAGCCTCTCCTGCCTCTACATCGCCTAGCTGCTTTCTCCGCTATGCAGGACTAAGCTTCCAAACTGATAGCCAAGTCCTTCAGATTACACAGGAGATCACGGTAAGTGCTGTCACTTGTCAGCTCTGTACACAGAGCTCTGTGTGCCCTCATAAATAGAGCATCCCCCAGCTCTTAGAGAGCTCTGATGATTACACAGGTAGAGCCACGTTTGCAGGACCAAACTATCAGTTTAACAGCTAGCAACCTGATCTGCATTCATTTATGAATAGAAGCTAATACATTACTGTTTTGGGTAACTAAAAAATGTATTAATAATCTAAACAATGCTTTTTGGGGTTCCCATTGCTTTCAACAAGACAAAGGGCCCTTCCAGGGCTATTAAGTTTTTAGGCACTGAAATAGATTCAATTAAGGGAGTTTGTCATCTACTTGTGGTCAACATGTTCGACATATTGAATTGCAGTTTCACTCATCCCTACCTGCATATAGTGTAATTGGATTTTTTACATAAAAACAAAATTCACTTTGCTCTACAGAAAATCAGGCCCCAAGTTCACTTAACTTCACCTCATTTAACCTTCCTTCATTTTCCTTTAGTAGACCTACAATATACTGCTGTCCACTACTGATTTATGCTCCTATTCAACAGAAGTTAGAACCAAATAAAGCGCAAGTTCAAACATCCAATCATAAGCAGGATATTTGAACAAATAGAACTTAATTTTAGCTTTATTAGAACCCTATTTACACTGTTCATTAATGCACATACATTACTGTGCATTAAGGCAAACTGTGTAGCTGATTAATGTTGTATGGGCTGACAGCACTATTTAATAAATGGAGAAACAGATATGCACTATTTTTTTTTTGATGCAGTATACCACAACACGTTGCAGTGTGCTACATTGCAAGTGTGCAGCACTGCACTGTCTAGGTGCGTTGGGGTGCCATTGAAAATGAATAGCAAAACAATTCACCGCACCTGTGTAAGTTGTTGCCTATGCATGCTACCGCAGTATGATAGTACGGATGACATACATTACACTTTAGTAAACTAAGCCCATAGAGTTGCTTAACTGAGTGACTTCATCAGGGTTATTCACTAAAGGGTGAAGAGTTTGGAGAAGGCAGGAGAAGTGAACAATCTAGGACAACATAGCTGAACTGGAAAGTGAGCTGAATTGGATAATTTTTCCAAATCAGCTATTTTGGCCTAGATTGTTCGCTTCTTCCGCCTTCTCCAAACTCCTCATCCTCCTATGAATAACCCTGCATGCTTCAGAATAAGAGGTGTTGTGCTATGGTGCTCAAGTTGGTTTATTTCCATGTCTGATAATGTAAACTTCTATTATGTAGTGTTTAATTTATCTATGTCTTCATTAAACGAGTTATGGTGGACTCCTGGCTAAGAAATCAGGTACTCTGGAGCAGTAACACCAGAAGAAGCTAGTGAGGACTGCAGCATCTGTGATAGTTGATAGATTTTTTTTTTTTAAATGGACTGACCACACTTCCTAATGTAATTTACTGATAAAGACATTCTTCGCTGGTCTTCATCTAGCTCATTAAAATTAGATAATATTTTCTATAAATACGGCATGACTTTTTCTAGAGCCACTAAAATTGCAGGATGTCAAATTTTACTGTGATTTTTAGTTTAGATACTGAAGGAGCCATTCTATTTTGTGTTCGGTGTACTGACTCCATTGAGGACCACAGCAGTTTATACTTTGAGGTCTATTCAGTAAGCTGTCTTTATCAGTAAATTACATTAGGATCCAATACTATTTTTATAATACAACAATTCTCATTGCTCACTTAGTAGGGACAAGGAACAGGAAACTGCATACTGTAGATAAAAGCACATAAATACAAGGTGCTATCTATATTTCACATCTCATTAACTAATTTGAATATTCAAAAATGTAACTGTAAACTATTGATAAAAAAACAGAACTCCCACTTGTCTACAAAGGATGTTTTCTGACATCTTTCTGCTGCTTTGGGCAAGATGTGGTTTCATAGGGACTCACTTCTACATATGGTGCTCATATGGCATTGTTACATGTTTTTTTTTTTCTTTTTTTACAAATAGCATGCTGAGTGGCAGTTTCGTCTTTTATTCTTTGAGAAATAAAAAAGGAAGCTAACTGGTCACTGTGTGAAAATTACACTTTTATGGAGAACATTTCTTTTTTTCATTTCTGTTTTTTAAGGCCCCTCGGCCTTCGCGTGTAGAGAATCATTGGCACAAATGGCATCAGATATCATATCTACGATTAACTAGTTTAGAATCAGACACAACTGCTAGATAACGCAGTGGTGGGCACAGTGGCCAATAAATGACCACCTAGGGAAAGAAATCTAAATTTCCAGCCATGAAAATAAAGTCTTCTGCCCTTACTCTGGAAGCATTCAGCATTTAGGTTGAGAATGTTATACTCAGTTCAGTTATTTGATCAGATCAGAATTCTTTTACTTAAGTTGAATAGTGGGAAAAAATAAAATTCTCTTCAACGGTATTGTAGCTGTGGGAAAGTAAGTGTCGTGGGAAAATAAAGATCTATCTAAAGGGAGAAACAAACTTTGTATAGCTAATACAGTCCATCCAAAGGGCTATAGAAAGAAAAAGTGTGGTTCATAATTGTCCTTTTCTTCTTAATTTGTCTGATTTTCTTTTTTTAGGATGGCCACGGAAGGCAGGATGATAAATCTACAAGAAGAATCAGTGAGACATGAAAAAATGTTGCAGGGGACATGGCTGTTAGCATTGTTACTGCTGGCTCACAAGTCTGTAGCTTGTCAATCAGCGTCTGGCCACACCTATTCCTGTCCATTGCTTTCCTGATTGGCAAGACTGCTAACTCACATACTATGAGCTGCAGTGTCTGGGAGGAGCAGCACGTGAGACACAAATAAAGGAGGACTTGGCTCACTCAGGGTAGGTAGAGGAGGTTTTTTTTCTTAATGAGGCTTGTGTAGTAACTGGATTTGGTACTTGTTTTGTCTTGTTTTCATTAATGGCATTAATGGCATGTAATTCAGGTAAAAAGGTTTGTAATAAATTCAATATTCACTTGCAGGTTGTTGATTGGTCAATGACTGCATTACATCAGAGCAGAACATCTTTTGTTTGAAGATTTCAAGTGTTATACATAATACCTACTGTATAGTAAATTAATGTACTCAAATTACTAACATCTCAAATAATCTTTAACATGTATTTGAATATTTACAAATATGCAAAAATAATACTTGTTAATCCTCCCAGTTTCTCTCCAACATTGTTACCTTATTACATGTCCTTCCAATAGAGAAAACCAACAGCTCTGATCATGCAGATTATACAGGCATGGTCCACCATTGTCTCTATCAGAATAAACACCCAAAGAAATGCTATGCAGAAGACCAACAGCACTAAGATGTAACAAAGGATAATAGACGTGAAAACAGTATTTTCTAAGAGAAAAAAAAATGAATTATTTAAGATATTCAGTGTTTTAGCTATGGTTCATATCTACTTTAAAGTCAAGGAAACCAAGTGAAAGCAGCTCTGTCTAAAAAAATACCTCAGATGGATAATCTTCCTCCTTGTTGACCATTGATATATGGAGGTCTGCCTGCTGAAAGTCTTATGACTCAATTCAGATGCTGTGCAGAAATGATAAAACCAGGAAGCAATTGTACTTGCTGTCTCTGAGGCTTCTGAAATATGGCAGCTCCAGGTTTCACTTGTATGCAGAACATGTGGACAAGACAGGGGAACTATCAATCATAGCATGCAATTATATTAAGCTAATATGTGGTATTGTCCACAAACTGTATTGCTTAGTGTGATCATAATGCAAGGTAAAAAGAAAAAACATTCAGCTAAAAAAAATGAATCAATACAATTTTCTTTTAAATGTATAATGAAAAATACTTATTCGTATAAAACTTTTGTCCACCAGTAATTCCATTTAAAGTGCCTTTTTATAGAGTGCATTGGCTCTTGTTTATGGCTTACATATGGTATAAATATTAGAATACATATTTGACTAAAATAGCTGAATAGTTCAGGAATAGAATAGTTTTAAATATAATGCATAAGAATGTTGGTCCAGGGCCGTTAGTGTATGTTAATTTTTAGGCCACACTAATATTTTAATTCATTTTAACATACTTTTTAATCATTTCCCAAGAGTTGTAGAGCTGCCATTTCTTAAGTCACAACATATGTTTAATTTGTATGCCATTCGGCATTAGGATCCTCTAGATATATTCATACAGTCAATGCAAATTTCTTGAAGAAGCTTGGGGTGGTTTTAGACCAAGTTAAATATAATTATGCAACTATTATAATAATTTGTCATTTGATTTATGTTAGATTTGTTACAGTGCTGTGAATTTACACTTTTATGAAAACTGCACTTTATGAATAATTTGAAATGTTGATTTTATTCAGCAAAAAAAATATTCAAGTGTTGATTTGTATTGGAATTTGTCCTGTATACCAATAGGGAGTTAATGTACAAAGAATAAGTCAACAGTTCCTGAGTTGGATAAACAGTTATCTATTAAGGTTGCTTCTGTGCTCTAAACTCTTGATTCTGAATGTACAGACTGCAACAGGGAAACAACAACAATTTACATGTTTGCTACCAATATTCTAAATTCAAAAATAAATTCATTTATAACATTTATATAACCAAAACAATCTGAAAATGAAATGTTTGCTCTTTGTAAGCAGTTATTTATCTAAAAAACATTGCAAAAATGTATTTAACTGTGTGTAAAATATACAGGGAAAAAAAATCCCTTGTGCAGTCTAATATTAAACTGCGTAGTCAAGAACCAGCTGCACTCCTTACCGGAATAGTAGTAAACCTGCCAAGCAGGTGGGTGCTTGTAGTGACCACGGACGGCCCCGTGAACATTGCAGATCTAGAAAGGATTGTCACCAGCACACCAAAAGTTTTGAAGCAAAAAGTCCTTTATTGACAAATCGCCATCCAATACAACCGCTTTCGGGGTCTCAGCAGTACCCCTTCATCAGGCTCAGAATGACACAGTAAAGCAAACCATCTCCTTTAAATAGACATGCCAGTGCATATTAAAAATACATATCATTACAACTCGCTGTGTACATTAGTGGATTACTGGTGAGCCTCATTTGAGTGCAGAATGGCGGGAAAATACGGTATTCCAGGTGAAACTGGTGGGAGTGGTCTATTTTTAATATGCACTGGTATGTCTATTTAAAGGTGATGGTTTGCTTTACTGTGTCATTCTGAGCCTGATGAAGGGGTACTGCTGAGACCCTGAAAGCGCTTGTATTGGATGGCGATTTGTCAATAAAGGACTTTTTGCTTCAAAACTTTTGGTGTGCTGGTGACAATCCTTTCTAGATCTAATATTAAACCGCCTCTCATCCAACCTCTTGTCATCAATAGAGTTCTTAGTCTAAACATTTAATTTCTGATAATGCGGTTTAAATTTATGATTCTGAAAATTGCAATTAATTCCCCTCTAATGCACCTCTTTTCTATGGATAACAAGTTTAATTTCTAGAGGCGATCTTCATAAGTCAGGTCTTCTATCCTGTTTATTAATTTTGTCGCCCTTCTCTGAATGCTATCAAGTTTGAGGATGTCTTTCCTGAGGATTGGTGACCAAAACAGAATCACATACTCAAGGTGAGGCCGATCCAGTGATTTATATGGTGGGAGAATTATATTTTTATCTCTTGCCTTTAATGCAGGATAGTATCCTGCTTCCTATGCTGGCCTCTGTTTGGCATTGCATACTCTTGCTGAATCTGCGATCTATGGGGACCCCCAAGTCTTTTTCCATGTTCGACTCCTCCACTGGAGCACCCATAGATAGTAGTTTGCATTCATGTTCTTTGCTCCCATGTGCATAACCGTGCATTTTTCAATATTAAATTGCATTTGCCATTTTGCAGCCCACATCTCAATTGTAGCTAGGTCTTGCTAAAGTGAATTTATGTAATGTTGAGAATTTACTGCACTGCACAGTTTAGTGTCATCCTCAAACACTGAGATTGAGCTATTTATTCCAATCTCTATGTTTTTTTTAAGCATATAGATTTTTATTGAAAATGTTTCCATTAATACAGTACAAGATTGCAACTTGTTACATCCATAAAGTGAAGGTCATAAATGTGAACACATCAACATAAGTAACTTGCATAAAAGCTAGTTACGCAAGTATGTATAATTACTTACAGCTGCAAACGATGTGAAAGTACATACATAACAGAATCTGGATGTATTAGGAAGGTGTGAAGTAACACAAAACTACAGAGTATCTGGAACAAGAACAAAAATCAAAGCCAAAACCTCAACGAGCTGGTGACACAATGGGGGTGATTTACTAACCTAAACACACGCACGCACCAGGTGCGTGTGATTTTCACACAGCAAAATGTATTTATCAACCAAAAAGTCTCTAAAAGCATATTTCCACTAATGCCATATATGGAAAAATCATGCACATGATGCATATATAATGCTGCTTCACAGTTTAGACAAAAATGGTTAGCTCATGCATTTACATTCCTGCATTCATCAACGCAAGCAACACAACATAGAGCTAATTTACACAACATCACCTTGCAATTCATGCTTGGCTTTGCACAACACACCTGCTGGGTGTGTACACACTACAAAGGTGTTTAGATTCCACCCATAGATCATGCTGGGAGGGAACACACTACAGAGGTGTATACATGTTCGTGGTGTGTTTATAAGGTTAGTAAATCAACCCCATTGAATCATGAAATGGGTTGAGATTCCAAATAAAGAAAGAAAAAATAAGTGACAGGCACAATATGGTCTTAGAGTGTGAATACTGTCAGATTGTTCAAAACCAGAGATGATGTATTCCATGCGGGACAGAAAGGACATGTGAGAAGGTGTCAAAGGTCTATAGTGTAGGAGTTACCATTTATCAGGTCAGCGGCGCGAAGCGCGGTTGGGTGTGGAGCCAGGGACCGGCGCCCCTGCCAGGATGGCATAACTAGGAGATGGGCCTTGTCATAGGACGTCCAGTGCTCCTAGGGAGCCGTCAAGTTTAGCCATGAGGTACCAGTGCGTGTATTGGAAAGTGGCCATAACATCTTTGAGTTGCACTAAGGTCAGTTCTGTTGTGAGGTATGCCTTCCAGTTCTGAAAGAATTTGCTGGTCCGACAGGAGTTGAATTTAGTGTCTAGTTTTTCCAGAAGCATAAGCCTAAAAAGGACAGCTCGTACATCCGACACTGTTGGGGTATCTGCAGCGAGCCACTTAGTCAGGATAACTTTTTTGTATGCTAAGAGACATAGGTGTTCCCAGGAAGAGAGGGGAGGTGGGTGAGGTTGCGTCTGCTGAGGTGGGTCTTGAAGTAGGCATAGAGTAGGGTGGGGTTCCCTGGCCACACAAGTCAGGGAATGCATGTATGTAAGTATCTGGTGCCAGAACGTTTGGATGGTGGGGCAGGACCAAATCAGATGTGTTAGCTCGGGCTGAGGGAAAGAACATTTGGGGCATTGAAGAAACCAGTCAGCGGGTGGAGATACGGGAGTGAAGTTGAACGCATAGTAAGCCCTATGAATCAATTTGAATTGTAGTTCTCGCCATGTTTCACAGACAACGGATTTGCACACGTTACGCCAGCCATGGAGGATGATGTCGTATGTGTCTTGTATGGTTTGTTCCGTCAGCGTGGCCCATGGACGAGGAAGGATTTCTGTGCCCGTGAATCATGGTCTCTCAGAAGTACATGTAGGCCAGATAGGGATAGCTTGGATGGGGAGGTGTCTAACATGCGGGAGAATGTCCCTGCGGAGGTTGTGTTGGAAGGTGGGGGTAAGTAGGTTCTAATGAAGCTGGAGATTTGGCGATGTTGTAGGAAGTGCTGTGATAGTATGTTGAAAAGGTGGGATAGGTCCATTAGGTGCAAGTAAAGTCCCTGTGGGGACAACAAGGGCCGTATATTGTGAATGCCTTTGGACTCCCAAAGCTTGAAGGCCTGTGATTCGCGTCCCTGGGGGAAGATTGGAAAAGAGGTTATAGGCATCCAAGGGGAAATCGTGCCATGGAGGCCTACAAGCTTCCTCATCTCTCGCCAGGTGATAACAGTGTCTTTCAGGAAGATATTCTGCTTAAGGCGAGGTGGGAGCTTATGATGGGGAGTGTGGAGAATGCCTGCAAGATACCAGGGGGATACCACTGTGTGTTGTAGTACCAGGGGGATACCAGCTCTGTGTTGGAGTAATAAGAGGTGCCATTTATCCGGTCTCTAGCGTATCGAAAATTACTAGCCAGGTTGTAAAGCCGGAGATCCGGCAAATTGGCCCCCAGCTCTGATCTGGGTAGCTGTAATTTTGTAAGAGCAATCGGGGACCGTTTGCCTCTCCAAATAAATTGCGAGAAGGCTTTATTTAAAAGCTGTATGTCTTTGTGTTTGAGGAGAAGGGGTAAGGTCTAGAGGGGGTAGAGAATCCGGGCAAAACTAATCATTCTGATCAGGTGGCATCTACCCGGCATGGAGATCGGGAGAGATTGCTACGAGTTCAGCTTGTTTAGTATTTTCGTGATGATAGGGGTATAGTTTAGGGCATATAGGTCGGTGAGAGAGCGGGGGATGTGGATACCTAAGTATGTAAGGGAGTGGGACCTAATCTGTAGTTTAAATTCTGGAGCCCAGGATGACAAGTGCCGGTCCGCCTTCTGTGAGAGAAATAGCACTTTGCTCTTGTCAAAGTAAATTTTTAGGCCCGAAAAAGTGCAGAAGAATTGGATGTGTTTAATCAGAGTTGGTATTTGTTTTTGTGGATCAGACAAGAGCAGTAATATGTCATCAGCAAACAGCATGGACTTGACCTCCATGGCTCCCACATTAAGGCCGTTAAATAAGTGGGGGGAAGAGAAGGAGAGGGAGAGCGGTTCGATGGCTATATTAAATAACAGAGGGGACAATGGGCAGCCCTGTCGTGTACCTTTGAATAAAGGGAAAGGGGAGGAAAGGTGTGTGGAGGTGTAAATCTGAGCCTTGGGGGAGGAGTACATAGTGGAAATAAAGTGTAGAAACATGCCAGATATACCCATGCGTTGCAAGACAGTGCAAAGCCAATGCCAATTTACATTATCAAAGGCCTTCTCTGCGTCCAATGCCAACAAAGCTATTGGACGCGGAGAAGGCATCGGATCAGAGAGACGAACATGTTCTAAAGCAAGCAGTTTTTTGCGAATATCCAGCGTGGCCACGCAGCTTGTCACGAATCCAGCTTGATTAGGGGAAATAAGTTTAGGCAGGAGGGAAGACAATCTGTTAGCCATAATCTTAGACAGATATTTTGCATCTTGGTTCAACAAAGAAATCGGGCGGTAAGATCCTGGCAGCAGCAATTCCTTCCCCTTTTTCGGGAGGAGACGTATATAAGCGTTGTTAAAAGTTGGGGGGTACTGTTTGGCATGTAGAATGTGGTTATACAGGGCTAGTAGGTGAGGCTGGATATCTTCTACTAGAATTTTAAAGAATTCGGAGGACAGGCCATCAGGTCCCGGCGCCTTGGACAGGCATCTGCACGTCTTCAGCTGAGAGTGACGGCAGATTAATCGACCCCAGGAAGAGATCTTCACCGGGCACATTATCTGGGTTGGCACTATACAGAGTCTGGTAATATGTGCTAAAAATATCGGATATTTTCTCAGGATCAGTATGAATAATGCCGTCCTTGTCAACTAGACAAAGTATGTGAGACGTAGGAGTAGTGCCCCTGTTCCCGAATTTAAACAATTCAACCTCCTTGACAGAGCGTATCTGTTGATCATATTGTAGGAGCCAATGGTCACACTGCTGCTTGGCTTGTAGCCAGCGAATCCTATTGTCCGGGTTCGGAGACAACTTATAAGAAACATAGGCTTCTCTGGCTAGGGCACCAGCCACAGTGTATTGTTGTCTAGTGGTCCTCTTGCTTCTAGTCACATACGCCAGGATCTTACCGCGTAAAACAGCCTTAGCAGCCTCCCAGAACAGGACTGGATCAGAGAGGTGGGTGGAATTACAATCAAGATACTCGAGCCACCAGGATTTGAGATTCTCTTTGAAGGTGTCATCCCGAATTAGGTATGCAGAGAAACGCCATGTGATAGGTCTGGAGGGAACCTCCAGATTGTGCAGGGTGAGAGAGACAGGGGAGTGGTCAGAAATTAGCATAGACTCAATCGTGGCTGATTGAAAGTTGTACAAAGTATTGGGGGAGGCCAAGAAAAGATCGATATGACATGGTGCACATGGGAATAAAAAGTAAAGTCCCTGTCCATAGGGTGGAGAAACCTCCATGCGTCCACCAAACCACTAACTTGCAGCAGATTACCAAGATGTCTGTCCTGTGAGCTAGGGGGGCCAAGGGGTGATCTGGATTCACCAGTCCTGTCCTCCAAGTGTGATGGGACAGCATTAAAGTCTCCTGCAATTAAGACCCTGCTTGTGGACGGCAGACCGGAAATAGAGGTGAGCAGTTGATTACAGAATGACTGGTTGTCAGCATTAGGGGCATAAACGTTCCAGATGTCAATGTTACCTGAGCCAATGTGAAGTGTGACGTGGGACCATCTGCCATTACACTGATCAGCTTCGTGGTCGGAAACGGAGTGTGGTACGGACTTCCGAATCAGAGTGAAAACACCAGCAGTGCTTCCTTTTGATGGAGCTTCCAGCACCGTGCCAACCCAGAGGCGTTTCATGCGGGAAAAATCAGGAGCTTGCCAGTGTGTCTCCTGGAGGAGAGCCACGTCTGCGCTGAGTTTCTTAAGGTGACGGAGAACTTGCGTCCGCTTCTGTGGGGAGCGAAGACCTTTGACGTTCCACGTCACTACCTTCAAGGGGGTTCCCATAGGACGATGGTAGGATGTAGAATCAATGTAGAGGAGATGAAGAAGAGTGAAAGGGTGGAGTCAACAGGTGTCCCAGTACTCCTGTTGCTCCACGTCCAGGCTGACCCACAGTCGGTGGCAAGGCTGAACTTCAGGACGTTGTGCACATCATGATCCGGGTAGGGGGGAGGGCCCGTGTTAATCTTCCCATTGTAGTAAAGACAACCATAAGGGGATAAAGAACAACAAAAATTGAAACATTAACTAGTAGCTTACAGATACTCTGGAAGGGGGAAACCATTTGCATTCGACTTCCTTTTTTCCCAACAGGGAACTTGTCAGAAGCAGGCCAAAATCTGCCGGGGCAGATACGCGACCCACCTAGTACAAGCTAACAGAAAAAAAGCGTTACACTGTGTCAGTAGCATAAACGGGTGGTGGTGATCGGATATGCTAGCATGCTTGCTCCATCCATGAGCGAGAGATCTAGTGGAACAACCTCAAAAGGGCAGTAGCTGGTATATAACATCCAGCCAGTCTGACTGACATATGAACAGTCCGTCGTTTGACAAGCGAGAAAACCATGTGTAGGTTCAATGGATGACCATGTAGGTAGCATTATGGGCTGATGAGCCGTAGCTGATCAGGCCTTCTTCTTTAGAGGTGGGCTCTTGCTTGGCGAGGAGGAGGCCATGACAGAAAGGGGTCTTGCAAATGTATGCGCCTTTTCAGCTGAGGTGAAAGACTCTGTCTGTCCATCAGAGGTAGTGATGCGTAAAACAGCAGGGTATGCCAAGGCAAATTTGATGCGTTTGTCGACTAGCAGGCGGCACGTATCAGAGAAAGCCTTTCACTGTTTCGTGAGTGCCACGAAGTAGTCCGCAAAGAGGAGTAACTTGTGGCCCTCAGCAATCAAGTGATGTTGGTTCCTGTAGGCCTGCAGTAGCTGGTGTCTGTCTGCAAAGTCCAGGTAGCGCACGATAACAGGTCGCGGTTTCTGGTGATCATTGGGGTGGCCTAGCCTGTGGGCGCGTTCCACCTTGCATTGAGTTGAGAAGCCCAGAGCCCTTGTAATTACAGCGGAGCAGAACAGAAAAGTCCAGAAGCTGTTGAACAGATTCATTAGCGCGACCCTTGTGTATATGTAGGGAGTGGATTCGATCCTCCACCTCACTCAGTCTATTTTCGGCAGCCTCCAGCCGTTTCCTATGTAGATCTAGTGCGGCATTAATAGGGCCCAAGTGCTGTGTAATGACATCGGTGATGGTGGAGGTTATGTCTGCTTTCAGGAAAGAAGCCATAGATGAGGCTTGAGCCTGATAGTCCACAGACGCGGTGGGTATTGTAACGGGTGACTCACCAGCAGGATCCATGAGCTGCATGGGCTGTTCATTGCCCGGGTCCGCATTCTTGGACGGTTCAGTGTCTGCTGCCAGAGAGGGGAGAAGGGAGCGTCACGGCTGCTGCGGGCGCGACAAAAACCTTAATATAGCCCGGTGAGACAAGTGATGAGTCGTCCGGTGGCTAATCGCCGGTCATTAGCGGGAGGTGTTCGTGCTGTGGTTGTCTGTGGGACGGAGCGAAGCGGGACACAGCTTATCCCATTAGTCTCCTGAATCTCTATGTTGTTTATGAATAACATAAACAGAACCCTGGGGCACACCATTCACAACTTTTGCCCAATTAGAAAATGAGCCATTTATTACTAAACTCTGCATTTATTCGTGCAGCCAGTTTTCCACCCATGTACATACAATGTAATTTATTATACAGGTGAAACTCGAATAATTAGAATAGCGTGCAAAGTTCATTTATTTCACTAATGCAACTTAAAAGGTGAAACTAATATATAAGATAGACTCATTACATGCAAAGCAAGATAGTTCAAGCCGTGATTTGTCATAATTGTGATGATTATGGCTTACAGCTCATGAAAACCCCAAGAACCCCACATCCACAGCCTCAAAAAAGTAGATTATTACATGCAATCAATAAAACAAGGATTGTACATAGAACAATATCAGACCTCTGAAAAGTACAAGCATGCATATGTACTCAGTACTCGGTTTGGGCCCCTTTTGCAGCACGTACTGCAATTACTTTTGCACGATATTCTAATTATTCGAGTTTCACCTGTAGCATTGCATGATGGAATAAATGTCAGCCAAAGTACCGCAGCACTGAATACTGGAAAATGGCCTGGACAGGAAGGGGGTTTTAACACCCCAGTCAGCAAGTAGTTAAATGTGTTTCTGAGCTGTTAGAAACCAACCGAGACCCAATTTTAGAGTCTTTGTTGTGATCTTTGAGGATTTTGAGAATGAATAACTTCACATTTAGGGTCCATTCACACTAGCTATCACGTTCCTGAGGATGAGACCGGAAGACAGGGAGGCGTCTCTTGCAACTCGTGTCCTGCGACCCATGGAGTTGGGGACAGGAGGACGCAGGGCAACGAGGAGCACGAGTGCCACAGGCTGGAAACAGACACCATGCAGGAGACTTTTTGTAGAGAGGTCAGCAGGCCAAGGCTCAAACCGAGCGCGCAGCGCAGGAGCAGACTCAGGGGCCAGAAGACATGGTCGAGGGAGCCAAAGGTCAGATTCAGCCGGGCAGCGAAGTACAAAACCAGTAGAAGAGAGCAAATCCAGAGAACAGGCCGGGGTCAGGGGCTGGCAGCAATCAGAAGAGTAGTGCAGGGCAATCCAAGTCAAGCAGGTCATAAGTGGATAACAAAATCACAGGTAACAGGCAACACAAGCCGATAAGACCATGAGCAATGAGAGGCAGGCAGGCTCATCCTTCTATAGTCACTGAATTAAGGCAGCTACCTCACTTCCTGTGCGTCTTCTATGGCGTGCTTCCCGCGATTGGGCTTTTTGCGCATGTGCGGCCGTCATTGTGCCTTTACACTAGCCCATCCGCTAAAACAAACTTTAAGTAACACTTCCTATTTATTATATACATTTACCTATTTCCATCAACAAATAGAACTTATATTCAAATGTATACTAGGGTAATCTTAACTGCTTTGCTGAAAAAAAACGTGAAGCACCAACAGGAGCAGATAAGGATCTGGAATAAAAAGCACTAAAAATTCCTAACTGTATCTAGCTGATCTAGGAGGAGGGCTTGTTTAACTTCACACATGATGCATCTGAAAGGGTTTAGCTTCCTGTTTTACATCTTTGAAGCAGATTTAAGAATAGATTTCTGATCAAAAAGGCTAAAAGAATAATGGCTACTCAAACATAATTACATGTTGTTAAAGAGGATAATTAAAGTGTGGCTTACAGCCATTATGGCTGAAGCATGATCACTTACGTTCCCTAAGATATTTTAGAACCTATATGCAAACATTTGCCTATTTTTAGGAAAAGTTTCAAAAGATACCAGCTTGATTCAATTACCGATGACAAATAAAAGTATATAGATGAAGTAATTAAATAAATACAAACGCTTAATGCATCTGGCCTTGGTCACTCCATTGTCACTAACCTCAGTGCTCAATATCTAAATGAGATAGCATCATCACCCCAACTATCACTCTTAAAACATCAATACCAGATCAATTTCTCCTACAGTAAATAATTCAGAAAGAAGCAGAGGAAACAAAGGTCCAACACACACTTTAATGAAATAATTTATCACTTACTTAAATTCAAAAGTGGTATAAGTGTCCCTTATTTTGCAGAAAGACACTCATCACTGACACTAATACCCAGGCAAGCACATTCTACAATTCTTGTGATACATCTTGCTTTGTAAAGCTTTAATCTATTGTCCTACCAAGGCTTTAAATAATGTAGTGTGAATGAAATAACCACTGACTGTTTGTTCTCACGTAAACTAAAACATTATATTAAAAATAAAATATATTTTTAAAATGTGTGGAATACTGTATTCGTACAACTGTTACTGCATTGAAGATGCTGTTTCTACTTTAGATAACTAATTCCTACTACAAGATTTGTTTTGTCATTTTGAAAACCTGCACAGGTGAACCGTTTATTTATTATAAGCACTATAAATGTAAAGTTAAAATATTAGGGGGTTATTTACAAAGCTGCCAAAGGCAGCCGAGTTAATAACACAGCCGAACTGAAGTGAGCCGAACTACGTTTGGCTATTCACTTCTGTCTTCTTCGGCTGATCTCAATTTTACATCGACTTAAATCAGCCGTACATCCGCTGCCTTTGGCTGCACTTCGGTCAGCCGAACATGCTCTGCATGTTCGGCTGAGCCGAAGTGCAGAGGGACTTAGACTCAGCCGATCCAACATCTGGATCGGCGGAGCCGAGTTTGCGACAGCTTACCTTAGCAAGCATTGTCCACTGCTGTCATCATCTGGAAACCTACCCTGTAAATTCAATGCACTCATTGATGGAGCACATGCATGTAGACAGGAACATATTGCATAGAGGCTTCATTAGATCAGCTCCATTGAAAAGGAGGTGAAAGTACACAGTTCTGTAGCAACTCATTCTGTTAGGATAAACATTAAACATGGCAATAGTCAATTTGTAAAGTGTGCTTGTTTTCTTATTTGTGCTTTCACATTCTTAATGCTATGCATTACAAATACAAAAGAACCAGGTCCTTCTAATCTGCAGACTGCTGTGTTGTTGCTAGGTTGGAAGAGGGTTGCTACACAAAAAATAAATATAAAATGCATACAGATGAATCATTATTTATGCTTAATGTTCCACAGCATTCCAATCTAACACATTACGTTACTTTCCTACAGGTTCAATAAAACAAAAGTTTATTCTTGAGTTAGAGTTTGCAAGTTGGAAAAAGCAAATATTTCCTTTATGCAAGTTCACCAAATATGCACAGGAACTGTTTGTTTCAAAATGTAGAACATAGATATACTGTAGTTGTATATTCAACCAAGCTCTTTGTATTAGAGCAGAAGGATTCTGTTTTTTGATAAATGGCATCTCTTTAGTTTAATGCAATTCAAATAATCTTATTATAAAGTGTACCTCAAAATACAGCAAAACAAGAATTCTTTGTAAAACCAAGGGGGTTATTCACAAAGCAGCCGAAGGATCCAGCCGTAGCTTCGGCTGATCCTTCGGCTCTCTTCGGCCGCCGGAGCCCTTCGTTTCAGTTGAACCGAAGAGCTGCTGTACGGACTATTCACTATAGTCCGAACAGCAGCCGAAGGTGGCCCAGTTGTAATGACAGATCAGCGTCCCCAAATGACCTGGGGATGCTGATCTGTCATTAAACAATAGCAAATGGGTGGAGCCGGCCATTCGGCTATTCACTCAATGCCGCTCTGCCCCTATGAGAATAGGGGTGAACGGCAGCGAGCGAGCTGCCGGAGCTTTGACTCAGCTGATCCAGATGTTGGATTGGCTGAGTCAAAGTCCTTCTGCACTTCGGCTCAGCCAAACATCAGGTTGAGGTTGAACATCAGGTTGAGGTCAGGACCTTCTGCAGGCCTGTCAAGTTCTTTATGGACTTTAATGGCATCCCAGTTTTAGTCCATACGGTTCTATATTGAGTTGGCTGACTCCTTGCAGCTATAACAGCTTTAACTCTTCTGGGAAGGCTGTTCACAAGGTTTAGGAGTGTGTCTATGGGAATGTTTGACCATTCTTCCAGAAGCGCATTTGTGAGGTCAGGTACTGATGTCGGCTGAGAAGGCCTGGCTCACAGTCTCCGCTCTAATTCATTGCAAAGGTGTTCTATTGGGTTGAGGTCAGGACTCTGTGCAGGCCAGTCAAGTTCCTCCACCCCAAACTCGCTCATCCATGTCTTTATGGACCTTGCTTTGTGCACTGGTACGCAGTCATGTTGGAACAGGAAGGGGCCATCCCCAAACTGTTCCCACAAAGTTGTCTAAAATGTCTTGGTATGCTGATGACTTAAGAGTTCCTTTCACTGGAACTAAGGGGCCAAGCCCAACCCCTGAAAAATAACCCCACACCATAACCCCCCCTCTACCAAACTTTACACTTGGCACCTTGCAGTCAGGCAAGTACTTCTCCTGGCAACCGCCAAACTCAGACACATCAATCGAATTGCTAGACAGTGAAGCATGATTCGTCAATCCAGAGAACATGTCTCCACTTCTATAGAGTCCAGTGGCGGCGTGCTTTACACTACTGCATCCGACACTTTGCAGTGCACTTGGTGATGTAAGGCTTGAATGCAGCTGCTTGGCCATGGAAACGTATTCCATTAAGCTCTCTATGCACTGTTGTTGTGCCAATCTAAAGGCCTCATGACGTTTGGAGGTCTTTAGCTATTGACTCTGCAGACAGTTGGTGACTTCTGCGCACTGTGCGCTCCAGCATGCACTGACCCCGCTCTGTCATTTTACATGGCCGACGATTTTGTGGCTGAGTTGCTGTTGTTCCCAGTTGCTTCCACGTTGTTATAATACCACTAACAGTTGACCGTGGAATATTTAGTAGCAAGGAAATTCCACGGATGAACCTATTGCATAGGTGGCAACCTATCACGGTACCATACTTGAATTCACTGAGAGCGACCCATTCTTTCACAAATGTTTGTAGAAGCAGTCTGCCTGCCTAGGTCCTTGATTCTATACACCTGTAGCCATGGAGGTGATTGGAACACCTGAATACAATGATTTGGAGGGGTGTCCCAATACTTTTGGCAATATAGTGTATGTAGAAAGATTGTCTTTGAGCAGGACAATATATATTAGACAGTCATTTCGGCCACCCAAGTCAGGTGGTGACAGCACCAATCAAGTAGTGTATCTGCATAATTAAAGTAACACAAAAGTTACAAGCAACAAATAACAAAATTTGCAAAACATTTCTTTGTAGGTCTACTATCCTGGAACAGCAAATATAAATAATTTTATACTGCTTTATTAAACCCAGACAAAAACCCGAGCATACTTGACAAAGAGATAAGATATGTCTGAAACCATTTGGCCAATGGAGGTTATGGAAGCTTTAACTGGCCCACTGTAATAATTATGCAGTGATAAGGTAAAGTGGTACAGAAGCAAATTTAAAAAAACTTTATAAAATAACAAAAATAATTGATACTACTAGTTGTATTCGTACTACTACTATTACTACTACTACTACTGTGAATATTTCCCTTTTAACTGTTGTAGATAAGAAGTACTTTTGCTTATAATAGTTTATTTTATGTTGATATAACACAATTGTCATTCATTTACTTTGTAGTGAGACAAAACAGAAATATTTTGATATGTTGTCAAGCAGCATAAACTGTCTTGGCTTACCTTCCCTTGAATGTCAGAACAATTCTAGCTAATGAGAAAATTAATCAGCAGCAACTCACTGCATGCTGCTGATTGCTGGCATATTTCACTGGAAGTCACTGATTTTAATGAATAACTAAATAGGCCTGTTAGCAGGGATCAGTGGTGTAGCGCATTTTACTGTACTTACCTTTCCTGTTTGCATATAGCACTTTTGCCAGAACAATCAGAAGAAATCATCTTTATTTTCAAAATCCCACTGACATGATAATGAAAAAAAAAATTGCCCTCTTTGACATGATTACAGTTCTAATCACCAATCAGGCAAGGATAGCAAGACAGATTTTTGTTTCAGTGCAAAACACTTTCATAAGTTTAGTGCATCTTCATAGGTATAATGACCAGTACCATTGTGATACTGTTTGTGGTAAAGGCAGAAATACCAATGACAAAGCACAAGAAGATGCCAAAGAGAACAATCAGAAAAGGACACGGAAAGACACAAAAACATAGTAAGGCTTTGGAAAAACCTATACTGAATGATTAGTCAAGGAAAGGGTACATAAATTGATCAATTTCTTATGCCTGTAGTATCCCTTTTTTATTGAAATTAGTGTTCCCTCCTGAACTTGAAGGAACCCAGGTCTGGCTACATGGAAATCTCCTCTCTGGTGTGAGCAAGTCAATGCCTCAAAGCGTTGGACATGTAAAACTGGGGACATGCTAATGGAGGGTAGACTGGAAAGACCTCTAAGACAAAAACTAGCAAAGCAGGAAAAGCAGAATTTCTTCTGCCAGGAAATATAATGGTTAAATATACAGCAGCAGAGCTTTGCAGATACACAGTTGAGAATCCTAGAGAAAGAGCAGTGGGTAAAGTGTAGAGATCCTGAGCTGTGAGAATGTAAGTAGATGAAACAAGGACCATAAAAAACTAGACACTGAGCTGAGAATACTGGGAGTAAAGGGAGAAGCAGGGCTAAACATGCAAGGAAACAGGAAAGTCAGGTGAAGACAATAATAAAAAAAAATAATTAGACAATATTGGACAGAATCAGAGTACTAATGCCTAAATACATGGTACAATGGACAGAATCAGGAAAACAAAGTGGAAAAGTTAGTTTAAAGCTCAAATATGATACTTGGGTAATCCAGTGTTCGATAGCTTTGAACCAAACTATGGATATACTGAAAAATCGGCTGGAGATGCAATAGAGCTACACAATGTTTCAGCACAGTATGCTGGATTTACTTAAATGAGATGCAGTCAATAATTGGGCTTGTGTTCACGGCAAACCACTCTTTTTTATTATGTCATGCTTAAGTTGGCCTGTTTTAGTTTTTATATATGTAACTGAAGAAACAATGGGGGGAATTTACTAAATTGTGTCTGTGTGTTTGTGGAGACACACACAGCTTACTAGTACACACAACGGTGACTGCATAGCATTCTGCTTGTCAAAAGGAAGCACTCTAAAACAGGAAGTCAGGACCAGTGCTCAGGGGACTAGCTGGTTCTGCAGGAAACTAAAATGTTTAAATATCAAGGAGCAGCATTCATTGTAAGTGATTTAATCAGCATTTTAAATAGCTTAAAATCCTTTTGACTTTAATATCACTTTAAGCTTTCAAAATGAAAGCTAGACGCTGCTTAGTTGCCATACACAGCTGCTCCAGATTCTGTCTGATCAAATCTTCATAAATTGTCCTCGGTATCTTTGTTTTATATGTGCATTAACACTCAAGATACTATTATAAACAAGAAATAAGGGTATTATCTATTTTGTCATACCATATGCAACAATATTTTCTCCTTCCAGAAAGTGAATTTGTGAACAGGAGTTGATTGTGCTTGCACTATTGGGCTCCTGAGTTTGATTTAATCTATGGGGCTATTCATACATGAATTTTCATGTAATTGCTTTTCTAGGTCTCTCTGCTTTTCACCAAAAGTCCAGGAAAACCTTTCTATTACTTCATTGGATCCTGCAAAAATTGTATTTGTCAAAAGCACTGGTGGAATTATAATGCCATCAAGGATGGATGGTACCTGGACCTGCGATGCATGTGGTAATAGGGGTTACCGCATAATTCCAGATTTTCAGAGACATTAGAAGACCCCTTTTTGGTTGTTCTTTAATAGGGGTTACCAACAGATGGGAACATATGTCAAATATGGGAACATAAGTAATATTTGGTATTGTTGGTACAGCACCTAGGTGAAAAAAAATATTAGTATACATGCAAGCAGTGCAGACACTGGACACTGGTTGGGTTTGATTGGTAATACCACCTGCTATTTTCTCAATCTCCTAATTAAAGGGGACAAAATAAATATTACACTTTAAAGATTAACTTTGACCGTTAACATTGGTCTTCTCATTTCTAGTACAGCCTCTTTTAGACATATGCCAATATTAGATTCCCCATTATTATTATTTATTAAGGGCAAGGTCAAATATGTTATGCTGTCCTAAAACATTCTACGTTATATTTCTGATTTTCAGCATATTTTTCTTTTTTTAAAACATAGTGACATTTTTTTATAGACTATGGAGTAAAATGCTGCTCATATTTATATATAACATTTCCTTATTATGAGCATTTTACTGTCTAATCGGCTCCCAGCCAAGTCTACCTGGCACAAAAGGTTATTTTCATACATTCATACAGCATGCAGTAAAGTCATTTTTATTTTTATTTTTTTGGCCATTCTATATTGTAATTGTAATGTGGCAGCATTATTTGTGCTTTGTATAAGAAGATTCATTTGCTATTATTATGTTGAAAGACAATAGTAAATAAAAAGCTAGCACCGTAGAGAGATTGTGAAAAGGTCATTAATTAAAGTCTGCTCAGTGAATTACATTTGCAATGTTTATAACTTTAGTAAGTGCAGGGCAACTGTGGTCACTTATAAAAATCTGGACAAAGGAAGATAAATTGCAGCCATCAAGAGGGAATAAAGATTTTTACATGCCATGAAAGTGAAATAGTCTCCCTGTTGACTCAATTCAGCTTGGTTTATTCCTCTAGCAGACTTATATTGATAAGGGTATAATTCCAACCTGTCTTCAGTAAGGTCTACATAATGTACATCTTAAATATATAAAAAGTGTTGACATATGAGAGAGAGATAGAAATGTTAGCAGTCCTTGAATTAACACTTAAATCTGATTGAATCCCAGCTTGATTTATTCCATAAATTATATATTAACATTTAATGTGTCAACTGAGATTATACTATATAAATTTGACTTGTTTGCAGTCTCTACTTAAGTATATGAATTATATTTGTATTCATACTCATTTGAATTTTAAAAGGTATTTTATTTGCTTTTCTTTGCACTAGGTAAGGGATAACTTGATTGAGTCATATTATATACATGTGTGTAAGGGACGTGAAAGGCATTTAGTAAAGTTTTCTTGACCCCACTCACGGATTTTAATGGGTGGAAATAATCAATGTAGCCCATAAGGATAAAATCCATATCAGAATATCTTTGTTTATATACTCCCAAAGCTCCCTTTGGGTTTGCATTATTGGGTTTCAGTTCAGTGGCAGTGCCTAGGCTGAGATGATGTAGTCAGACTGCTTTAGACATGAGGAAGAATTTCCTTAGTCTCTTCCCCATTGATAAAACTACATAGGTTTGTAGAAATGGTGAGAGACTACAGCAGAGGGCTGATCTGTATGAGACATTTGTGAAACCAGTCAAGAACTGCACGAAACACTAGGATTTACATGAATGTGTATTTCGTGAGTTGCGTTTTAGGAAGTAGATACTGACCCTGAATGATGTGCATACCTGGGAACCTTCCTAAGTAGGTGAGTCTGAAATTGAAGGGTGAGGGGGTGGAACCAAGAGAGGTGGTAATATACTGTATGTCTCACATTTAACTAAAAAAAAAAGTAATGGTGTAATAGCATCATACATAGTATACACTGGCCAAATATGGGGCTTAAAGTGCTGTGGTTTGATAGTGACAGGCCAGCAGGGGATTAAATTATAGTAATATGTAGGGATGAGCTTTGCTTTCGGGTTGAACATGAGTTTGACCCAAATGCAGCCTGTCCACATTTTGATGTAGCACTTCTGCCGCAAAATGACAGTTCACAGGCCAGCTGGTGCTTGTTGACAATATTTGGTCAATTATGTCACCCAAACTCTCCAGCCTATTTGTTTACAGCAGCTGGCCGGGGATCTGTAATTTGCGATAAAGAGGAGTGGTGGGTAATCATTGTCAGGAGCGGTGAGCAATAATGAATGATGTGAATCTAATTGCTGAATGATGTGATTAATATTTGGGGGACATTGTTTTTTTTAAAAAAATATGTTTTTCATGGTGTGGATATTTTTATTTACTTTTTTTTCTTTTTTGTGAATGAGTAACAAGGAAAAAGATATCTTTATGTCCCCTTATTTTAAATTGAGCTTCCAGATTCAGAAATGTCCTGCCCCTCTTGCAGACTCCACATCCTTTTTAGAGAACTGAATGCAGGGATGAGACCCTTTTTCCCTCAACACCAAGGTGCCTTGCAAGGGTGGAGGCTTTGCTGTCCACTACCCCTTGCAGGGTACCCTCCCAATGTTAAAAGAGTGGGGCCTGGTGTGGTTTAGGAAGTAGAATCTCAGGCTTGCTGCCTCCCCTTTCCTGGCCACTCAGGCTGTTTGCTTGAATAGATTATTTTGTGAAGATTTAAGAGGACCCTCATAGTTTTTTATTTCTAAAATAGGACTCGCCATTTACAAAAAACTAATGTAACGGTCCCTTAAGATTCATAAAAGACATATAGTCTAGGTGGTCAGGATAGGGGGCACAGTGAGCATACAGCCTTTCCTCTCCTGAACCACACTAGGCCACATGCTTTCAGCCTTCTGTCGGCAAAGAGAACACCCTCCCCTTGCATGGAACCTTGTTCCCAATGTTGAGGAGACAAGGACCATATTCTGTCACCGAAATGGATGTGGGGTCTAAAAGGAGGAACTTAGAAGCCCCCTTTTGAATAAATGAGTGCCCAGATATCTACCCCTGGTGAATAAGAAAGGGGTGTATAGCTTGAAGAAAGCCAAAAAAAATTCAGCTCCCATAGACTAGTGCAAAGGATGCACTACTATGTTTAGGGTTAGTAGACTTTTTGCTGGGTTCACCGAACCTACTACAAAACAAACTTTGCTCAGTCCTAATAATATTGCCCTTTAAACAAACAGCGCATTGCTGATGATACCTAAGCTACAAACAATTTTTAATATACTGCCACTTCTACTTCTTCTCATACACCACATCACTTTAAGGTTCCTTTCAATGAACAGTACCTTAAAACGTTGCCACCTTTTTAATATACCACCAGAGGTTCATATATTGCACCAGAATTTGCCTCACTAATAAAATGTGCCCACAGATGTTCTTCCCCAATATTCAGTGCTCCCAGAAGTCACCCACTCACTTACAGTGCCCCCCTATATTGTGCTGGTCCATGTACAGTACCCCTGAACTAACCCCTGGTCATCCAAAGCCCTTAGATTGCTTCTAGTTTCTTTAGAGCCCTGACGGCTGTTGGAATTTTATGTTCAGACATCTGGGCATAACACACACACAAAGCAATGAATAGGTGTTGGATTGTAATCAAGAGGCTAAAATAATATATACTTACCTGATCATTGGTCCCCCCAGGCTGCTGGACCAGGACATATAGCATCTTCTCCCCCAGGCTCCGGTGGTTTAAGGCCTCATGATGTCATCACATCTAATGCAGATTTATTAGACTTGAGAATCCTGAGGGACATTCCACCACCAGAGCAAGGGGCAAGAGTGGTGAGCACTGACTGTCGCAGGACTGAGAATCAGGTGAGTATATCTTGTTTATTCTGGCCCAGGAAAATGAGCCCTTAGCCTTGGAGTGTGAGGACATACATTTTTATCTCACAAGTACTTTAATATCTATTGTGTGATATATGCAAACATTGTCCAATTGTGTATACAGTGAAGAAGTTAGCTACATTTAAACGGCTTATGTTTGTTAAAAATCAAACACAATGGTGTTAAATATTATTTTATTTTTTGCAGGCTCACTTAAAAGGCATTTATTTCTTGTTGTGTTTTGCCTATATTTAGTATACCTGGCACTGCAAACTTCACTATGTGAAATCAATAAAAAGTTTCCATGTCAGTAGAGCACAGCATGCATCATTAATACAATATGATACTTTCTTTGCAAATAACTTGCTATAGCAGAGATATCATTGTTTCCTTTCAGCACAACATCCAGATTTCTCCACAGCAAGAATTTGTAACATATAAACAATGAAAAGCATCCATCAGTCTATCTGTTCAGTAAAATAAATATTGCTTACTTTCAGGTAAAACACCAGGCAGTGAAGTGACTTATTCAAAATGTAATTTGTTCCATGATATCAACACATACATGGTGGTGGGGATGAAACATCTTCCAGCACCCTCTAAAAAAGGATTTTTTACAGACTAGTTTTGAGTTACACTTTTTTGGGTACACCAGCCAAATTGAAAAATATATAGGAACCTTTGCTTTGCCCATACAGGGTGAAAACATCAGGTTCACTTTTATGTTAGTCCCAAAAGCTGCACAATCTTACCTTGTCTGTCATACCCTGCCATACTGTTTGGATCCCATAAAGAGGAGGGAGCTCTGTTCAAGCAACAGGTTGTGACTTGGTTCTGACACAGGACAAAGGACAG
>NW_017306714.1:363175-365048 GCF_000935625.1 Nanorana parkeri
CGGGGAAAAGGAAAAACCCCCCCCCCCCCCTCAACATTGCTGGTTACCTGAGCTTCCAATTATCAGGCATCAGCACTGCCACATGGGAGGAAGGCAGTAAGTAAAATGCTCCCCCACATTTAGAAGTACTGAGTATTTTGAGTGGTGCTCAGTGGTCAACTGAGTGAGGAGAGAGCGAAGGGATTGTGAATATGTGCTGCTGGTGGGGCTGGCATTACAATAAAGCTGTTGTTTTGTGCAACATTGAGAAAGCACAGGTTTGCTTTAAATCTTAAGTACTCCAGGATTTTTTTTAAACTAACCCCTGCAGTGGGGCTACCCTTGCACTGCAAGGGTTGAGTGCTTGTTTGCTTTTGGAGACAAAAATAACAAAGTTATACTCACCCAAAACTCTGGTTTCTGCTTAGACCCCTCCCCCTTCCAATGTCTCTCCCCCTCCTAAGGTCCCATAAATCATCATGTCTATACACAGTGTATAGACATGAGGATGCTGAGGAAGATTTCAATGCTGCAGGGAGGGGGAGACAGGCTGGAGGGAGCGCTGTGACAGCTGGCCGGCTCAGAGCTTTGGGTGAGTATATCTTTATTTTAGCACCTAGACACAAACAAGCAGTTAACCCCACTGCAAGGGTTATTAAAAATTGTCCTGGAGTTCTTCTTTAAGATGGATATAGAGTGCACAGCCTTCCAGCTTACAACTTCAGTTTTATTGACCCATATTGTAGCAGTTCACCCCCACTCCACTTTGTTGAATATCTGGTGATCCTGGAACACACATTCTAGTGATGCTGGAACATCCACATTTCTGTCACTCATATACAGTCTGCTATAAAAACAAGCAGTACTCTCTCACAGGCACCAATTTGATTCAAGTTTGAATGTGATTGCACATTTAAGTAGGAGGAGAGAGGAAGTTACACAGCATAGTCATCAGGAAGTACACTCCTACTGACCTAGAAGAAGAGGTATGTGCATGTGGTCTGAGTGCAGTGGATTAGAGAGAGCTCAGGTTATTGCGGAAGCAAAGGGAAAAAAATGTAAAAATGCTCTGAGGTAGGGATTTTTTTGGCAGAAGAGACTTGCAAAGTCTTTTCTGCCCAAAAAAAGTTTATATATCTCCCCCAGCTTTTAATAAGTAAGTTATTTATTCTTAAAAAAAGAACTCTCATGAGCATTAAAAGGATAAAATTGAACAAAATTATAAAAAATTACTCACATGACATCAATGTAAAAGAGCCTGAATAAAATGACTGCAGCTGCTGCAAGGCTCTCTCTGTAGTTCTGGTCAGTTCAAGACACACCATGCTCCACCCTACGTACATTGCGTCTATATGCTTCTTTGCCAGGGGTTGAACCTCAGTTTTACATTGATGTCATGGGAGTGATTATTTATAAATTTGTTCAATTTTATCTATAATTTGCAATATGAAGTTTTCTCTTGATCTGTTACATGCACTCCTGAGCTTGTAAAGTGTTGTGCTGTGGTGGAAGTGTGTATAATTACTGGTAATCCTGATCATTGGAGACTGTGGATTAAGATGAGCTGTAAAGAGGAGGAGTACCAAGTCCCCACGGAGATCGCTGGGATTCCTCTGCCCATAACAGAATGAATTCTAGATGTTTCTTTAAGGTAAATTGGGAGGGGGAGTTGCACTCATGGGAGACGGCCACATTGGAGGTCACTGAACTGTTGCCATTTTGGAAGAGGATACACCTTTCAGAATTTGTATATATACATAGGTTTTTATGGACACGATTTTGTTTGTAGTGTTTATTAAGCTGCACTTGAATTGTGGATTCACTTTTGCACTTTCTCATCGAAGTGCCCACGGAAGCTTCCTTGATCACATATTTTACTATATATATATATATA
>NW_017306714.1:366076-416412 GCF_000935625.1 Nanorana parkeri
ATATATATGTGTGTGTTTTTGTGTTCACAGAATTTTTTCACATATTTTTCTAGCACATAAACATTTCCTTTTGTTAGGTAGGTTTGATAAATTCCTAGATTAGGTAGCACGGCACATTTATTGTTTAGATATTGATTAATTACATCACCCAGATGGAGACGATGGTCAATGGGCATCAAAAGTCTTTTTACTCCACTTGGCAAGTTAAAAAAAAGGATTGTTCATTTTTCTGCATGTTAGATAATTCCTGCAAACAGGGAAAATATTTAGAATTGGGTTCAATGGCCATATTGGCACCTTTATCTTGATATCTTTGTCCTATAGAGATATATGTGCATTATTTATGAAACGCCTCTAATTTCTTACCAGTGATTCAAACATTATCACAGCAGTGAAACATTACAAGCTGTTTTCATACAGTTAGTGCTTTGGCATGTTGTTTAGGGAAAATATGCTTTTCTCTTGATGCTCCTCTGAACTTTCGCATTTTCCCATTTCTTTGTATTCGTAGCTGCCTCTCTCTCTTGCCTCAGGGTACAGTGCCTGCTCAGCTTAAAAGGCATGTTGTTCTTGTCTTGTCCTATTTCTCCCCAGAGGAAATTAGCAAAGGCAAGCTATATTAACAGTTTATCAGTAAACCATCATCTGGCTTTTAAACAAATCCTTCCAAAATCATTTCTAAGAGACAATCATCCCAGATATACTTTCCTGTCTGTAGGCATAAATGGTAATCTTCACTGAGAGTTGATGTGAATGTACTATGCCATGGGATTCCCCAAAGCAATCATTTAAGAACTTTGAGAAAAAAGGAAATGTGTTTATTTTCACAAAACCTTTTATGAATAGACCCTGTTTTTCCAAAGCAGCAATGCAGAAGTATTGGTAGGATTTTCAGTTGCTGAACTGTTATATCATTTTTTATCTGAAATTTCTACACTGAATAAATCATGAACACAGCAACCTTTGTGTTTTTATTAAAGATAATGCATACTGTCTTTTATATATTTTACTTTTTTTATATGGTGTTCAGGGTAATAGTAAAACATTTTGAAACAGATTTTTTGTTAATTTTATTGATTATTTAATATTTACTGTTTCAAACAGGTTGAGGTCACAGGCTAACCCTAACTGCTTTACTGATAAATTTGGTTAGTTACATAGTTTGACAGAGAAAGAAATCACCCTTACTCTCTACCTACTTTATATTACTATGTAATAAATTTACTATTTTAGTTAAAAAAAAAAGACACACCAAATAAATATCTACTGCTGTGCTCTGTTGTAAAACGTGGATCTACATTGTAGTAAAATTTTATTTGTTAACAGACATTATACAGCTAAAATATATTTAAATAAATAGCAAACAAAAATATTCATTAAACAAATAAACTAATATTAACTACATATTATTAGGATTTTACTTTGATGGGAAGCTTTCACTTTTTCATTCTTTAATCTTCATTGTTTGCTTGAATTGATGCTATATACTGGGACAGCAATTTGGAAATGTAAGCAAAACCCAAATATAGTGTACTGCAGTATGGGGCTGATTTTAGCATAGTCCGTATAGCTATGTCAGATGTTTAGGGGAAATGAGAACATTTGCTTAGAGTTTTTAATATTCCCTTTGTTGAGTTTATTTTTTCAATTGCCATCTTTGTATTGGAATGACATAACTAATCAAATCCATTTATGTGCCCACATCAGTCAAACCTGAAAGTCAAGCTAGGAAACAGAGAGTGGAGTAATGGTCTTATTGCCAGTATCCTTGTGCTCTAGGAAAATTATCTCCTGGGCTCATTAATTATTTAGTTGATAATTCCAAATTCCCCTTTTGTCGTGTAAGCCATCCTATACCAAAGATGGCAGTCCCACTGGTACACCCTGTGTGTGCAGCTTAGGGTATGCTTAGCAAACATTCTTTCTTTAAGACAGTTTTAGGGTTTCCTGCATAATGTTATAAGTTAATTTGTTCCTAAAGGTAGATATGAGAGTAACTTCTAATTGTCTATTGTGTTCTATCATTTGTCCAGACTCCTGTGATAAACAAAACAGTGACTAGAAACTTTTGTTAAAACAAAAAAGCATATATAGTAAACTGACTTTTGCACTGTTTTAATTCATGTTTCCATACATTGGATAGTAGCATTGATTTAACCAGCTTTCAACACTGCAATGCACATCTAATCATGGTAGGGAAGGGCTAAAAGTTAATTCAATGTGATTAGAACATGCAATGCAGACTTAATACCAGTAAAATATACAGGGTTATTCACTAAGCTGCCGGATGCAGCTGAGTGAAAAACCAAGTCGTAGTGAAGTGAGACGGACAACGTATGGCTATTAAGTGCGGCTCAGTACGGCTGATTTCAGCTGTACATCGGCTGAAATCAGCCATACATTGGCTGCATTTTGGTCAGCCGAACATGCTCTGCATGTTCGGCTGAGCCGAAGTGCAGAAGGACTGGAGCGGCTGAGCCGAAGCTCCGGCAGCTCACTCACTGCCGTTTGTCCCTAATTGCATAGGGGCCAAACGGCAGTGAGTGAATAGCCGAATGCCACCGAGCAGCATTCGGCTCAGCTATTCTCCTCGTGTACCTCCGCGGGATCGAGCAGAATAGCAAATAGTGAAAAAAGCTGAAAAAAATTAAAAAAATTAAAAAACATTTAAATAAATGATACATTTAAAAAAAGAAAGATTTGGGGCGTGGCCAGCGCTTGGGACGGATGGCTGCTTGAGACGGAGCTCCGTGCCCAAGCAGACGGCGGACCGCGACATTCACCGCATCGGGACCCGGCATCATCTCCCTACTTACCCCACTCCCCACTTACCCCAGAAAATGACGGCATTCTTCAATCCGTTGGGCCGCAAGCCACAGCAAAATGGCGCCGGCCAGCAGCACTCCACGCCGGTCACCTCCCACTTGGCTGGTAGAGGGGATCAGGACGCGGACATCAACCGCCGGCCTGAAGGTAGGAGTCACCCAGGCCCCGAGAAGCCTCCTAGGCAGCCACAGAGCCCATCATCCTCCCAGGCCTCACACCAGTCCTCATCGATTGCCTCAGGCAGCCCAGAAAAATCGAGGCCGCGGCTTTCAGGCCTAGACCACCAGGGGGAGATAGAGAGCCCTGCTCTCCTGTCCAGGGATGACACCAGAGAACTTGTGACACCTATTAACTCGTTCCCCACCGCAGGCAAGCCTCTGTCAGATTCTACACTGAAAGATATGTTTGTGTCACTGCGCAGCACTATCCATTCTGACATGCAGCAGCTTGCTAGGCAATTTAAAGCGGAAGTGCAGGAGGTAATGAGCAGAGTCTCCCACATTGAAGAGAAGTTGGGGGATTTTGCTTCTACTTTCAACGAACTAGTGGACGCCCATAATGACAGGGAAGACGACATAATATGGCTCAAGTAGAAACCCACTTTTGCACCGACTTGCCCCCACAGTGCTCCCACTAATTATTTCCTCACATCCTGTGTGCCAATGGGCCGTGGAAGAAGGCTGGAGTGATGATAGCAATTAAGAACACTGTCTCCTTCTTGCTTCTTGACTCTGTGATCGATGTGGCGGGCGCTACATTATTTTGGTCTGCTCTATCAACTCGGTGCACTACACCATTGTCAACATCTACGCACCCAACACACACCAACCAAGATTTCTGACAGGTGGTATCTAACACCCTCCCGCCTAGCCAAGATGTCACCGGTCTCCTCTGCAGAGTGCTGGAGAGGTTGTGGACTCACGGGCACTTTGATGCACACCTACTGGCAATGCAAGTCCCTAACCAGCTTTTGGAAAGGAATCTTCCAAATAATATCAGCAGTGACTGGCTTCCTTTCGGCCCCCCGGGCCCCACATGGCCCTCCTTCACTTAGTGATTGAAATCTACCCTACCCACCTCAGAGCGCTGGTAATTCACATCCTCCTAGCGGCCAAACTAACAATTGCAAGACACTGGAAGGGGTTACAAGCAGCTAATGTCTCAGAGATCCTGCAGATACTGAGGCTGCACTGCGAATACGAACGGGTGCTCGCAATTCGCAATGACACAATGACGGGCTTCACAAAGAAATGGCGCCCGTGGTTTTTATGGTCTCGGCATGACACCCCCTCCCCCTTGACTTCGAAGTGCGAATGTACACATAGCCTACAAAGGTATGGTCCCGAGACATTGTCTGGACTTTCACGTGTGGTGGTAGGTCTGACTATAGTGGCGTACTATGTATATCCTGGTTTTGTTTTTTTTTGTTTTTTTTTTTTTGTTCTCTATTTTTTTCTCTTCCTATGACGTGTCTATAGGGTCCTGACAAGACCTGAATTGATGTTCGATAATATATACTTTTTCTTTGTACCGTTACGAAAACTCAATAAAAACCTATTGAAATTAAAAAAGAAAGATTTTTTAAAAAACAAAAATAACAATTGGAGGCGGGGCTAGCAGTGACCTAGTGTTCTATTGGCCGGCACCTCCTAGAGTCTTTTAGCAGGTCCAGGCCAATGAATAACAACTGTGACATCACACCCTGTTGTTACTCTTTAAAGAAAGATCAGCGTCCCCAGTTCATTTGCTGATCTGTCATTACAACTGGACATACCGTTCGCCCCACTTCGGCTGTCACTTCGGCTCAGTCGAGCAGAAGCATATGCCTTCGGCTCGGCTGAGGCTCTCGGCCGCCGTCGGGAGCTGTGTGGGCTATAGTGAATAGCCCTGCAGCAGCTGTTCGGTGCGATTGAACCAAAAAGCTCCCGCAACCGAAGCTAGCCGAAGGATTAGCCGAAGCTTCGGCTGATCCTTCGGCTAGCTTTGTGAATAGACCCCATCATTTCATATGTCAGATTTTAATTTACTGCACAGACTAAAATCTTTGTGGTAATACAACCTAATTGTTTTAATTATGTTTAAATAAAAATTATTTATTAGTTATAAGTTACTGGTCAAAACAACAGTTTTGAAACCGTTTAGATGTAGCTTTACAGGTTGTAAAACGTAAGGCTAGTTAAAGATCTACAATACATTATAAAATACAAAAACTTGAGCAGCTTGGAAGTAGAAAAGTAGAGTGAAATAACAGAATACTTCAGAGTAACATAGGTACGTGTTTCATAGAGAAATTGATGCAAAGACAAAAGGTCATCTGAGAAAATGGGTGGGTTTGGGTAATGTCATTACGTAGCTTCTGTAGGAAAACTAGGTATTTCACTCGAAGTATGCCAAACTAAGGTTGCATAGGTTACTTCTATAGGGAAATATAAATCTGATTTTAATACACAGATGGCTGATTCAAGACTATTACTATGAGGAATAAACTTAATAAAATCTGGAGTATCAAAATACATGATGAAATGCACATACTACACAGGTCAAGTCATTCATCAAATACCTGTGCAAAATGCATATCTTGTGAAAAGTTGTACTTGTACTGAAGTTAAAGTATAACATGATAAGTGCATTATTGCTCTGCAATCTTCTTCCCAAGCAATGCTTTCAAGAGCCTTCAGTAGAGACATATTAAAGTAAGTCAATTTTTTTCTGAATTGCTGAGGATGAACATAATTAGACTGGGTGATCTAATTAGCATTTGCAGTGATGGGTTGTAGGTGTGTTGTGTGGGTTGTTTTGAGAATGCTTAGCTTGCGGATTCACACACTATGGAACAGTTTGTCCTGAAAAACACCAGGTTACTTACAACTTGTGGATTTTTCACAGTGGAGCATCTTGATGTGCTCCGGCAATACAAGGAAAAAATAAATGCTTGTGCAACTTAGGCTGAATAAATTATATGTTTTGTCATAACATTTTAAGCCTTATTGGAGCATACCCAAGTAAAGATGAGGATCCTAAATCTAAATCATAATATTTAGAAAAAAATGACTGTTGGTGCACCTTCCCAACATCCCAAAAAACACCTTGGAAGGGTATATATGTGAGTGAATACCTCTCTCTCCTTACAGCTATGCTAAAAATATCCACATTCTTGCTCTATCTTGAACTGTTGTAGCCTAACCTTCACTATACTGGGCTCCTTCAACATTACTGAATGCTGCTGATTACTCCCAGAACATGATAGGTGGCCTACGGTACAGTACAGCATGCTTTCGCTCCCTCTTCACCAGATTTCTTGACAGAACCACCAGACACCTCACTAAACACATCCAATAACTCACAGGCACAACCCACATCACCCAGATCAGCAGAGTCCAGGGAAGGACAAGAACCAACTATCTGAGGTATTAAAAGCCATCCAGATAAATCACATGTCTCTGATTGGGAAAGTAGAAGACTTAAAATTAGACATTACTTTCCTTTGGTAGGTTATGCAAAACTGAGTGAAAGCACAGCTTGCACTTAAAAACATAATTATGATATTGAGGACACTGTTATCTGTTTCCACCTCTAGTTCAAAGGCATTGACAGTGGTATTAAAGGGGCAGAAGACAAGACCAATGAAAACAGACTACACCAAAATACATTTTGGTTGGTCTGCCCAAAAAGGTGGAGGGCACACATTTTGCAGAATTCCTACAGAACTGGCTAATCTCAGAATTATGTAAGGACAGTCTTTCCCAGTGTTTTATTGTTTGAGACTCATAGGCAGGCCTCTACCGCCCGGTAATCCTCCTCGCACTATAGTGCTGTGACCTTTAGTGCTGCACCTTTTAAATTAGCAGGAGAGGGAATACATCTTGCAGGGCAGGAAGAGAACAATGCAGCCACAACATTAATAATGCAGCTGTGTCCCTTTACTTCATGCAAATCTGTGAAATGAGGATGCATCTACGTGAGGCACCATCTCTGTCTGTACATTAGGCATACAGGTTTTATTAACAAGCAGCTAAATCACCCCTTTCTAAATCAGCTACATAGACATGTTGTTGTATGCCTCTGTTTTGAGGAAATTTGTTGGATAGATGTGTGTTTTGGCCGCTCTCCTACCTTTCTTCTGGTATCATGTATATGGTACTGTTGGGGTAGGGGTTATCCAGTAGCCCAGTGTCTCTCAACATATGTCCTATACATGAATATGGCTAATGTAACAACTGTTTCTTGGAAAATTTGAGACCATAAATCTAAATATAAATGTGCCAGCATGTTTGAATTTCTAAAGGCCCATAATCCCCAAATTCTTGCTGTACAGGAAACATACTTCATCACCCCAAAGATATCGACACTGAAGAGGCATTGTATTGATTGGGGCTTTGGCCCTGCCTATTCTAATTATGCTTGGGGTGTCTTGGCCGTAGTGCAAAAGAGATCCCCTTTGATTGTATGTACAGCACTACTACATCCACTGTTTGATTTAAAATGTTCCACTCATTTTAGTGCTTGTCAATCTCCACTGCCTGAGTCCAACACGTCATTTGCAAAATGTTGCATCTTATGCAATGTGATACTCTTTTGATGGCATATTTCAACTCTGTTTTAATTCATTTTAATTCACTGTAGTTAGAAGCTAAATGCTTAACTAATTTGTGTATGGCTTCTAACTATGTGGAAATATGGCACTGGAGACACCCAACTGCTAAAGAATAGTCATGCCAGTCCAAAAGTTGTAACGCTTTATCTAGAATTGATTATGCTGTAGTCACTGCTGATATATTACAATAGGAGCTGAATATTTTTTACTTATCTCAATCTCTGTCTGACCACTCCCGACCTAAATTATCTCTTCTATTAGGCCACAGACCAAAATTTTATACTTGGAGATTGAGCCTTTTATGGATCTCAAAGAATGTGGTAAATGAAAGAGTCCAAATTGACATGGTACCATATGCGAAACCCAATTTATGCACAAAAAAACTTAATTACAACAAAACCATTATATTTTGTTAGTAATATCACAACATATGGAAAATCCTGCTGTACTAAATGTTTGGAGATACAATTGGAGTCTGCCCATAGAACCTACATGGATGACTCTTTTTCCAATAACCACAATACCCTCATACCAGCCCACTATCAATGCAATTGCATGAGGCAGATATGATTTTAAAAAGCTACTGTACCAATCAGCTCAGCACAGAGAAAAGATTGGTATTTGTATTGGTTCACCATTTTCCTGAACTGCAAAGGACTTGTTTTTGGGTCAAACTCATGTTTTACCTGAACCCGAAGCTCCTCCCTAGTTTTGGCAAATAACAATTTAATTAATATGCTATTACTGTACAGACATTAACTACAACTTCTATGTTAATGTTTTCATTTGAAATAAGCATGCAGCTACTTGAAAAATAAACTGACTCCATTATCGGTAACAGGAGGAAACACTCATTTTTGCTTTTCCAGAATAATTTTGTTGTCCAACAAATTTTCCTGTGCCTAATAGAAAATTGTCTTTATGCCACTGACATTTGACTGTGGCAGAGTAGGGCTTTGTTACCATGGTGACATCAAAGTTGTCTTACAATTGCAGAGTATCAGCTTGTCAAAGACTGTAATATTATCAGAGCTTCAGAGAGTGGTAACTGTGTTGTCCTAAAAAGGGAACTAATATAAAACATGTCTCTCAGATGTGACAGTGAAAAAGATTAAGTGCAGAAAATGCATGTGCACAGTATGATATAGAACGATTGACATTTAGGTTGTACTTAGCTGAACTCCAGGATAAACAAATATTGTATTAAATACCCAGCACACTATGTTCAGATAGGAAGACAAGACAAGTTATTGTTACCAACAGGAGACATCGTTTTGAAGCTGCTAGGGACCTCCTCCTCAGGCAGAAGTCACTGTGTGGCCTCAAAATGGCGCCACCTGTTGGTGACAATAAAGTGTCTTGTCTTCTCATTTGAACATGGTGTGATGGGAATATCTTGGATTGGCTCCACTGCCATTTCATCATAGCACTCTTTTATGATTGAGTCTGAATGCTGTGTAGAGTGTGCTGGACTTCCTGGATTTATGGGTCCCCCTTAAAGCTCCATATGAGACCCCTATCTAGGACAAGGTTCTGGTGTGGACTTAGGGCGGGGGGGTCCAATTCCATACCAGACACTCATCAAGAATAAGTGTCTAGTAAATGTTTATAAGTGTCTAGTACATATATATTTTTTAAACAAGCAGGCAGAAAAATGTAAGCGGCTCCTGGCTGAATGGAAATTTGTTTAACTTGTGTTGCATTTTTGCAATGTCCCCCAGAGCAATGCCCAGCTGCACATGCCCTTCGTTTAATTTGGGGGGTGCCCATACAATTTTCTATTTAAAAAAAGACAGCTGGGAAATGTCTTTAAAGCAGAAATCCGGGCAAAAATTTTGTTAACCCTTGCAGTGGGGCTACCCCCAGACTGCAAGGTTTAATTGTTCGTTTTTGTGTAGGTTAAAGAAAAGTTATACTCTTCTGAACCTCAGAGCACCTTAGACTTCAGTGTAGGGGCAGCACAATGGAAGGGACCAGTCTAAGAGCAAGTCTGCTCTAAAGTTCAGAAGAGTACATTTTTTTTAACTACCTCCCGGCCAGCCGCTGTGTGTACATGGCCGGCGGGAGCTTCTTGGATGTAACTGGGCGTGTATACACGTCCTGTTACATCCGCGCGCTTGCGGGAAATCCCCGCTATTTGAAAAGAGGCAGCGATGCCCGTTAATATACAAGCGATCCGCCGGCTATAGAGCCGGCGGATCGCTTGTATGAGGCCCCGAGATGTGCGCCCCCCCAGGTTATTCTTTTGATGTGCTAATTTAGCACCTACTCCATCTACCTTTTTGGATATTGGTGTATTGGATGGCGATTTGTCAATAAAGGCCTTTTTGCTTCAAAACTTTTGGTGTACTGGTGACAATCCTTTCTATGTTTTTATGAATGTCACTAAAGGACGGATCGTTAATGTGGACCTTGGTGTGCTAATGACCTCATTACTTCATGGGAACGATGTACATGGGTACATTTTTTAGTGTCTTTAATAAAGTGACTTCTTGGGGATTTCTACTGTGAGGGGTTTTTTACATTTTTCTTTACGGAACCTTTTTTTGCCATTTATTCAAAATTGTGAATTTTGGTCTGTTGTAGTCTTTAAACAGGGTATTTTTTTGTTTGGTGTGTAAAGGTAGCCACTGTGGACTCTAGGTATTTGTGAGGGTTAGTGGGTCAAATATGTTTCAGTAGTTTCACAATGTATATATTAGGGATGCACCGATACCACTTTTTTAAGACCGAGTACTTTTTTTTCAAGTACTCACAGAAGAGGTCAGAATGAAGCAGATGACTGAGGACTTGGAGGAGCAGTTCGCGACCATCTTGTTTTATTGAAGACGTGATGGAGGTCCTGTGTGCGGCGGTTTCGGGTCCCTGAAGATGGTGGACGCGGCACAGGTACTCGTTTTTTGTATCGGAGTATTTGCACGAGTACGAATACTCATGCAAATTCTCGGTATCGCCGCCGATATCGATGCTTGTATAGGTGCATCCCTAGTATATATCATCTACTGCCAATGCATTTTTATTGTATGTGCAAAATGCCACCATGCTCACAAATGCACTATAATTAACCAAATATGCCTACTTTATTTCTTATAAACATTTTAAAAACAGGTAAAATCATTTAAAAAGAAGAGATACAACAAAAGATGAATGTATTTTTTATTTAAAGAAAAAAAAATGTCAGTTACTTAGGATACACATTGCTTTGCCATATAAATGTCATTAGGTTAGGGTTAACATCTATTTTAAAAATTCATATTTTATAATAAATATTTATCTGGTTAAAAATTAATTATAAATATGCATGAACATATTTTTCATTTGCTAAAAAATATATAGAATGTATAAATAATATAATATATACAAAATATACAAATTCTCCTAAAGCGCAAGGCATCAACACAGTTGATGTTTTCTACTGATTATTTGACAACAGCAGAATGTAAAAATTAAAAATCATTCTATGTTTCAAGCATACTGCAGAACTATTGTCTAGCTTTTAATATGACATTATGGGGTTGATTTACTAACCTTATAAACACGCCACGAACAAGTATACACCTCTGTAGTGTGTTCCCTCCCAGCATGATCTATTGGTGGAATCTAGACAACTTTGTAGTGTGTACACACCCAGCAGGTGTATTGTGCAAAGCCCTGCATGAATTGCAAGGTGATGTTGTGTAAATTAGCTCTACATTGTGTTGCTTGCGTTGATGAATGCAGGAATGTAAATGCATGAGCTAACCATTTCTGTCTAAACTGTGAAGCAGCATTATATATGCATCATGTGCATGATTTTTCCATATATGGCATTAGTGGAAATATGCTTTTAGAGACTTTTTGGTTGATAAATACGTTTTGCTGTGTAAAAATCACACGCACCTAGTGCGTGCGTGTGTTTAGGTTAGTAAATCACCCCCTATGACTTTAAAGTGATCTATAGAGTAAGTAAAGGTCATAAATGTAATGTGAATGTGCCCATTAAAATGTACAGTATATCAACTTATCATCGTGTGAACATGTTTTTATGTATATACTTTATACTTATATATAGATAATTGCAGAGTCATATTTGCATACATAAGTAGGTTGTACTTCTTGCTAAGTTGTGCTTTAAAGCCCAGTTAAACGTGCAGTGTAAATACAATCCAGATGTATCAAAATAATAGGTGTGCTAAGTCTTACAGTTTGTTTTCTTTATAAAGTAGCCAACAGCCTGAGTAGAAAAGCCTGTACCCTGCCAGCATGCTGTAGAGATGGACCGTTGCTCTCTGTGTGGAAGCAGTGATCTCTCTCGAGAGGTTCCACATGCCCCTGCTGAGTCAGCAATGTTTTGTTGACTGCAGAGCTGTAGGTCTGACTGAGTAAGGGCTGTGTCTTCCCACACAAAGAACAATTGTCCTGCTTTACAAAACGCTGGCAGGGAACAGACTTTTCTACTTCAGCTGTGGCTGCTTAATAAAGAAAACAAACACCTTGTGATGTAATCCACTTGTAATGTATATAGATGATTTAAACTAAAATTTCAATTGGACTTTAAAGGAGAACTATGAGGTGAGTTGACAATTAAACTGTCACATGTCGGCTCAATAGATCGGGAAGTGAGTGAACACATACCGTCGTTTGCTCACTTCTCGATCATGTCCCTGCAGAGAGCCGTGACTGTCACTCATGGCTCCCTGCAGTGATTCCCCCCCTCCCCTCTCCGATCCTCCAGCGTTGACTGGCGGAACGGACGGGGGGAGGGGGCCGGTGCAGCTAGCTCTGCCTCTAGATAGGCAGAGCCAGCTGTCACTCACGCAGCTGTGTGGATCTCCACAGTAATGTCGGGATCCTGGCTGCAGCTGTCTCAGTAGGACGCTAGTTTATGTCCTCCCATGACCCTTATGAGAACTACAGGGAAAAACACTTTGCCCATAGTTCTCCTTTAATGTCCCTCTCTCTGCCAGTGGAAGGCTATCAGTATCCTTAGCCTTACTGAGTAACTATGTGGAGGGGATAACTGATCTTACCAGATTCCCCCCACAGCCATGAAAATATATTCTAGAACACCAAATGTGTACAATGTGAAAGCTGCGTCAAATGATAAGGTAGAAGGGTATGAAAAGATAAAACATGTACATCTTCATTATTACATTTTCCTATTTGTTTTCTTGTATATTATTATATGTATTTTTTTTTAAAGTACTTTAACATCACATCATGCCTCTTCCAGAAAGGTAACAGTAAACATGTAACAAACACACAACACGTACTTAAGAACATACACACATTACAATAAATTTCACTTATCCTAAGGGTAAAAGGCTTTTACTAAAGAAAAGATCGTAGTTGCTTTAGTACTCCCTCATAACATGAAAATCCCGCTCCCTCATATACCTTAGTGTTTCACTAGTACATCTACTGCAAAGAAAAAGAGTGACTGTTCTTTAGGGAATGCAAAATATTAAGTAGTCTTAAGCAGCTCTATTAACTTTCAAATAGGTGCTGACCTACATTTGTTGACATCTAGCCATAAGCTAGGTCAGCTACTCAGTATAAAAGAAAATGCATTCCTTTATTTGTTGTTAATGGATAGATAGATAGATAGATAGATAGATAGATAGATAGATAGATAGATAGATAGAAAGAAAACCCTATCAATTAAAGAATGTAAATAGCTTTAGTAACAATTTACTACTCAATTTGCAAAGTAATTAACTAGCCTAAACAACTTTGTACCCATGATAACAACCAAACACAGACATGAAAAAGCAGAAACATATTATTAAAAGCAAACTATATGTTCTTAACAGCAATATTTTTTTCTTAAAGGAGAACTATGGGGTCAGGGCTTTTCCCCATAGTTCTTCTTTGGGTAACGGGAGGACACAAACTAGCGTCCTCCCATCACCCTAAGCTCAGTATACCTCGAGCTACAGCTCGCGGTATCCTGAGACGCCACAGTACACCGCGAGCTGCAGCTCGCGGTATACTGAGACGCTGCAGCCGGAGCGGATCCCGACATTGATGTCGAGATCCGCCCAGCTGCGTGAGTGACAGATGGCTCTGCCAGGTGGTTGTGGGGGTCAGCGGGCAGGGGGTCTTGCATCGGCATTACCCTTTAATCCCGAATGGTATTCGTGAGCTCCCGAATACTATTAGTGAGCACCCGAATGCCATTCGTGTCTGTGAGCTGAGGTGTCATAATACCTCGGCTCACAGACCCGAATGGCACTCGGGAGCTCGCGAATAGCATTCGGGAGTTTCCAAATACTGTGTAGTATTTGACAGCTGAGAATGTCAAATGGGCGGAGCGATCCATGACCTCGCTCCGCCCATCTGTTTGCTTTCGAGCAGGAATGTCATTTTGCGGCGAGTTTTCGTCGGGTTCGGACGGTCGTCCTGTGGCTGAACTTTTTTATTTCAGCAGGTCGGCAGGCGCCGTGCATCGTGATTGACGCTGGATTACATCAATGGCGCCATTTTTATTTGTTTTTAATTAAAGGGATAGTCAACAATTTACTCTTTTTTTCAATTAAAGGATTTTATCAAAAGTCTGGACTTTTTAATAACTACATTATTTATATAACTATATCATAACTATATTATTATTTTGGGGACGCCCTCCCAATGCCGGGGGCACGTGGCCTGGTAAGGCGTGCAAAGGGGGCACTAGATCCCCCCCCTCAAAGGTCTGGTAGGAATTTTAGGGGGGACCCCACGTTTTTCCCGAAATTTTTGGGGGCCGAGTTCCCCCTTAAAATTCCTACCAGATCTTAAGGGCCTGGTATGGATTTTGGGGGGAACAGCACGCACTTTTTTTGTTTTAACTTGGGGGGCTCCCTCTTAACATTCCTACCAGACCTAAAGGGTCTGGTATGAATTGGGGGGGACCTCTTGCTTTTTTTTTCCTCTTCTGCAGACTGTAAAAAAAAAAATGTAAAAATTTCCCAATGTCACTTTGCTGCAACGAATGAATGAAACGAAATGATGATTCGTCCAGACTACCTCTAATGAATTTCGTCCAAATACGAATCCCGAAACTAATTGAATTTCGGACCCGAATCCCAAAAAATTAAATATCACAACATTTGAATCAAAAGGAAATGAAGCAAAACAATGTTTTTGCCGGTGCACATGTCTACTCACTTGTGTCTAGCATTTTCTGTGTTAGTATCCTCTTGTGTCTAGGTTTTTTGTGCCGTTATATACCCCTGAGGTGCTGTACCAGTGCCAGGCAGGCTCCATACTTACTGGTGTCTACTATTTTCTGTGTTAGTGTCCTCTTGTGTCTAAGTTTTATTGTGCCCATATACCCCTGAGGTGCTGTACCAGTACCAAGCAGGCTCCTTACTCACTGGTGTCTAGCATTTTCTGTGTTAGTATCCTCTTGTGTTGAGGTTTTTTTGTGTCCATATTCCCCTGTGGTGCTTGTGCTAATATCCCCTTGTTTCAATTGCTCCTGGCATGTAGATTTTTTGACTCCATACATCTGCTATGTGGTGTTTTTGTGCCCATGTCTCCTTGGCATTTTATTACTATACATAATGACGCTTTGTAGAAATGATATGAATCTTTAGACATTCTACACATAAAAATATACATTTGTACATACTACAGCATTTGCTGAGCTGGAAAGTGGAATTAGGGCTTGTTCACACCAGCAGCATTACCCAACCCAAAAACAATGCAATTTGTCTTACATTTTACGCTGCATTGGTGTGCACTAAAATAAAGTAGGACGTATTGTATTTTTTCATAGCTTGTGCAATGCAGTGCATGAGAATCACATGCAAATTGAAAAAAAGGAGAGCAGCAGCATATTATGGGCACATTAATGAACAGTCTGTGGTGTGAATGGGCCCTCCAAGTGATCTTCCCTGAACAAACTAAAAACACATGTAGTTTCAGCATAGATGTTATTTGCTTTTTAAAACAAACAGAACTGTAACTATAATTATTCTTTAGAAAGTCAAGTCAACCTAAAAAGCACTGTGCTGTTTTTGCTCATGTACCAAGCAAAAAACAGAAAAAAATCATTGAAAAAGAGTTACAAGCGTGGCTGGTCACCAGGCTTAGTATGAATTGTAGAAATGTCTATATTGCAACTTCGTCTCATTTGAAAGTCTAAGGAATCTTGGAGATGATTAAATAATTGTTGGATTTAAACTGTGCTAAAAACAAATGAAAGACTGATACATGGCAATTGTCTCTTAGGTCTAGAAACATAGAGAACACTTTGCCCTTGGATAAATTAGCTGTTTGTTCTATAATGAAAATGAAAACCTGTTACAAGTTAACAACAAAAGCACAAACAAAAGCATACCATGAGTATGACTCACCACTTACTAAATGCCTGTATTGCTTACTGGTGTTCCGTAAGTGTTTAATATTTAGAAAGTGGCCACAAAGTACACCAAATGGTATCAAAATACTCAAAACACAGGAAACAAAAAGGAAATAATAGTGTTCTGTCCCCGCTACACATTGTCCTGTAGCCTGTGAATAGCTCGACATGCAAAAAGTGCCATTTTCGGCTGATATGTTTCTGCGGCCGATATATCGGTGCATCCCTAGTGAAAACCACGTGCATCCCAATACAGGCTCAGTATGTATTACCAAACACATTTATGATTACAGAGGAGGAATCTAAAGATGGCTGTGAGAAACTTCTTTGAGGTACCAACATCAGCATTTTGTGTGTAATAAGCAGCATGGCTAGTATTCTAGTATCAAACAAGAAACAAGATCCAGGAGGCCAGAATACAAACAAAACAATGGGTTTGTTTGGTGCAGTAGCGCAAGATCTGTATAAATAAAAAAAAAACTGAGCTGCTCAGTGAGTAGGTATGCTCCCTGCATGCTTCACAAAGTTTAATTTAAAGTTATGGAGGGGGGCAAAGTTTTTCAGCTTGTTTTCTTTAGAAAGTAGTCAGAGCCTAAGAAGAAAAGCCCGTCCCCTTCCAGCATGCTGAAGCACATGGGTGGGCAACTCCAGCCCTCCAGCTGTGCTTTGACAACAAATTGTAAAATGCCTCTGCCTCTCTTGAAGCCATGCATTTCAGTCCTGCAATGCGTCATGGTACTTGTAGTTCCACAACAGACGAAGGGCTGGAGTTGCCCACCCCTGATCTAAAAGGACTTTTGCTTTCTGTGTAGTAGTAGTGGTCTCTCTGAAGAGGTCCAACATGCCCCCTGCTTAGTCCGACCTATAGTTCTGCAATTAGCAAAGCTCATGCTTGTATGTGATTGTATGCATTTTGAAATGTTTGCTACTTTTGCTTTTTAAGCAGTATTTTTCACTGTTTCACTGCCCAGATGTCTGCAGCAATCAATTCTACCAGCTGTAAGACAGACCTTCTGCATTGAGTCCCTGGCATTACCTCTTTCAAATAATACAGGGGCACATTTATCAATTCTGTAGCACAGCAAGGGATTGTTAAAGCTCATCTCATCTTTAGACCTTCCTCTATCCATATATACCACCACCCTGTGTTTCTTTCGTTTTTATCCTTGTCCCTGGATGCAGTTTTGCATCCTATTAGACACAGTGACATCATCACAGGGTCTAAACATTCTTGCAGCTTCATTTGCCGGAGATTCACCAAATTACCCATCACTTCAATGAGTGTGTGTGTGTGTTTACATTGACAGGGGAGCAGACAGCTCCCTTGTCTTTGCTGGCAAACACGTTGCCAGCATAGTTCATGTCAATACCGGCATTTTGGACAGCTGCATACATACTGTATGGCTCTGTGATATGTTTGTGGATGAGCCTGCTCTGTGCAAAACCATCCCTGGAAGCAACGGTCGATCATAAGGAAAGTAGAGTTGTGGCTGCGCAGCTCGGACAATTTAGTATTTTTCTCTCCTCCACCTCTCTATTCAAACAATAATACCTTTTCCCCTGCACCCAGCTTATGTGATGGTACCTTTGCTGATTTATTGGGAGCTATGTTGCTATGATTTTATTTTCATAATAATACTGTTTTCTCTAAATTTTGTTGAGTTTGCCATGTATGCTTGGTATTAGTACAACCTTCACTGTGCTGCTTGCCCCACATAACTTGGTGCAGACGCTGGAGAATGCAGCTAGCACTCTGGTTGGCTTTCAGGCAGTGAGTTTTATGTTCTGGAATGCAGGAGAAAAGCAATCTACAGGTTCAGGAGGCAAAACACTCTGCTATGTAATAGCCCCCATTTCACATACTATGGTTTCTCTCCATTGAACTATTATTTCCCATAACCCTTTGAGAGGTACAACAGAGTGATCAGTACTGGATGGGTCGAGACAGTTTGCATCTCTAAATAAACCAACTCAGGAAGTGCTGAGAGCAACCGAGGGGGCTTTGAAGGGACTCATCACCCAGGACACTGGGAGCTGGCAAGGGAGACCGATCCCCTCAACAGGAAGTTAGCTCCTGTCCCCTGAACAGGATTTTAGCTCCTCATACCATGGCTGTATTACACCCAGAATTTAAAGTCCATTTCCACTATTGTAAATGATTAGTATTTATTGTTGTAATGTAGAGGTGCAGTGATGATGCATATATGTGTACATTTTCATGACTCACATTGCAGGCTTTCTTCATTTTTTTATGAACTTTTATAAGGCCTGAATCTTGGTAATTCAAAGTTTTCTCCACAGGAAATTCAGTCTGACACTGGGGTTGGATTTTAAAGCAGGCTGTAAACAGCTGCCCCCCTCCCTGTGAGTCTGTGTAACACGATTGCTAGCCGCCAGTTCTGCCTTTACACACAGTACACTGTTGGGGGGGGGGGGTTGCCACTATGTATACTAATGAATGGGGGTGGAGAGCTCACAAAGAAAGCTCAGTTGTAATATACACATATTGCTTGCAGAGCACAGAGGCGGCCATTTCCATCAGGATATGAAGAGGAAAGCTAACAAAAACCTGCATATGCCTGCTTCATTTTCACTCAGTGTACATTGCTGGCATGTTTTTTTTTAAAAACACCATTTGAAAGGTGGAAATGGGCTTCAAACCTACAGGAGCAAGCTGCATAAGAAACGCTAGAGAACTTTTGCTAAGGGAGGTGAGTGCAACATAATATTATAATTCTGTCTTTATTATTCTGTCTTTAAGCTTAAACAAAAGCGGTGAGACAAGTTATGAGAGAGATTTACTACAAGGTTGCAACTTGATTCACAAATTCCTCACTTAGCTGCTCTAAAGTAATACTGCAAGCAGTTGCAAGCAGTAGGCTTGGTCCTGGAAGGAACTATGCAAATATCAAAATCCCTTCATGGGCAAGTGTCAGTCTAAAGGAGTAGATGTTTCTAGGCAGGCTGCATTTGCACATAGACCGCCCTATGGTGGAAATGCCCACATCTGATGCTTAGCCTTCATGAATAAAAGAACTGAAATCAATCAAATAAAACAGGCGAGCCAGGGACAGAAAGGCTGTGGAGGAATGTGCTAGATCACGCTAATGTCCTCTGGGCTCTATTTGACTTACTGCAGTTTCTAATACACACTGTAAGAAGCTGACTGTGTGCTGGAAAATCAGACAACACATTTCCAGTACAGGAGTGGAGCCTGTACAACTGTGAAATACTGAATTTAAGGCTGGGTCCAGCTTTAAAGGAGAAGTTTTGGGAGAGTAAAATGTCCTCTTAAAATGGCTGTCACATGCCGACTCTAGAGCTCGAGAACTGACCCACTACATGCTGACTTTGGGTCACAGGAGTATATTAGTAAATGTACTCCTTTGACCCAAAAGAGGACTAAAGCCAAAAACAAGGTTTGGCTATAGTTCTCTTTTAATGAATGTCCCTCAGTTTATTTAGTGGCCATATATGTTTTATTACAGCAGTGTTTAGCCTAAAGCTAAACTCCAGGATAAGCAAAAATTGTCTACATGTGAAAGACATGTGTATTCTTACTTAAAGGAGAACTATGAGGCGAGTGCTTTTCACTCACCTCATAGTTCCAGCCGACCTGTGACAATGAGACTGTCGCTCTCAGTAGATCGAGAAGTGAGCGAACACATACCGGCGTTCGCCCAACCCTCGATCCTGTAACAGCTCTCTGCCGTGACAGTGGAGGGGCTGGATTCCCCCCTCCCCGCTCCCAGCGCTGACTGGCGGATCGGACAGGGGAGGGGGCGGGTACAGCTGGCTCTGCTTCTAGAGCCAGCTGTCACTCACGCAGCTGGGCGGATCCAGACATAATTGTCGGGATCCGTTTCAGCTGCGGCGTCTCAGTATACCGTGAGCAGTAGCTCGCGTAGCTCGTGGTGTACTGTGGCGTCTCAGTATACTGAGCTTAGGGTGACGGGAGGACGCTAGTTTGTGTCCTCCCGTTACCCTAAGGAGAACTACGGGAAAAAGCCCTAACCCCATAGTTCTCCTTTTAATTTTGGTGTATTATGCAGGCACATGGCAGACACAGGGATTATACACTGATCAGCCCTGCCCAGTTCACCTCCCTCTATGTTATGAAAAAGAGGAGAGTGGAAAGTGTTCTGCAGTTCAAGTCAGACATGGACAACCTATGGTGAAAACAGTGCTCCTCTATAAATATTGCACAGTAAGTGAAGGTTGTCACCCTAGAACAGGAAACATATTACTGGCCGGATCACCAGGTAAATTTTAAAAAAAAAGCTTGAAAAAAGAAATGGAAAAGAAAACTAATGCAGCCACCACATATGACTTGTAAGTTGCAATATTGTTAATATATTTAACTCAAGTTTCCCACAATCCTCTGGGCTCCCACAATTCCCTAAATTACCACCTTCCCCTGTGCTCCTGGACATGCCCAGGGGATATAAATTCCAGCTCTTCCTGCCCTCGGTTGCTTAGAGAGACCCTGCCTGATGAGACAGCAGTGACTGGGCAAGTGAGCCGTCACCAGGTGCTGGTCCTCCCCTGTTAAGTCTGGTGTGTGCGGGCCACTAGCAATAAGCACAAAAGCATGCAGCTTCTATTCAAACCCTAGTCACTGGAGTGGACTTTGTTGGAGTCAATTTGGGTATACTGCACACACAATGGGGTGGCCGTACCTTCAGCCTCCAGAAGCTCCTGACCAAAGGCATCTGCAGCAGTATCAGTGTAAAGCCTAATACTGGTGGACAGCCAACCACCTTAGCTATCTACCTCCAGTGAGAGCATTCTGAAAATGTATTTTCAGCAAGAAGTTTTATCCTTTTATAAGCTTTACTAGAACTGTTAATGTTTGCTGCCACCTAGTGGCCAGTTGAAGAGCAGTTCCATATGTCCATGTGATATTTTTATACCTGCTTCCACTGTATGAAGTTGCATGTTTAAATGCTCATACGTTGTTCATTGGTTTTCCTCTGTGCAATTTATGTTCATCTTCCGTTAAATCAGTGAATACCAAATTGCACATTACCATGTGTCTGATCATTTGTCTGTTACCGTTACACAACACCTATCTATGGCCAGCCTAATGTTACATCATCTTCTCAGACTTGCAGTTTTAAACTGAATAAAGGGAGGTATTTCTAGACTTAAAAAAGAAACGTAGGTGCCTAAAGGAAAAAAAAGTAGATGAGGCACAATAAGTTTGTAATAGTGAGGTAATGAGCAAAAGAGGGAAACATTAACTCTAATGTCTGAGAGAATTGTGGAGGAATTAAATAGATTGCATTCATTTAACCTGATTGAATTTGCTAAGAAATTGCATTATATTGCCTAAGTCTTGTGGACTATAGTAAAGGAATTGTATTTGCCATCCAAAACTATGAAACGTTTCGTATTGATGTTGAACATCGCTTAGTCCATGTTGCCTATTTTAACCCAGCTAGATTTCCGAAATTATTATTATTATTGATAATAGTAGTTCTCTAGTTAAGATATACCTGTGATTGGTCAGAGGAAGCATTATCTTCCTCCAGTACTCGTGGATATTAATCAGCAAATCTGCTCTGTGGAGATTTGGCTCATATAAGACACTGCCATTTGCTTCACGGGACAAATCACAATGTAATGAACTAGTAATAGGGTCATTTGAACTATTTTATTAGTTCACTATGGGATGTCCAGTCTCTGAGCAGCATACAAATAGAATACTTATTTTTATCAATTTACAGAGGGTACAAAGTTTTAAGGGGCAGTATTATGAGTGGGGTTACAGGCAGGACTCTCCAAACCTTGTGACCCTAATTAAAAAGCACTATCTTTTTTGTATTGTGGCAACAACTAGTAGGGAACTGTAGTACACCCTTGACATCATGGGGATCACAGAATCCTATCACAGAATCCTTTAACTGACATGGCCGTAAATGAACCCCATTTGGACATATTAATCCACTCACTCTTTGTTTTAAAAGAGATAACCCAGATATATCTCATGACATACGTTTTTCTGAATCCTTGCAAGGGTTATGTGCTCATTTTCATTTAGGTGCTAAAACAGAAAGGTTATACTCACCCGGACCTCATAGCTGGCTGGCTGTTACAGCACTCCTTCCAGTCTGCCTCCTTTTACGCGCCAGCGATGGTATGGCCCTCGGTGTCCTCACATCCTATACATGGTGTAAAGAACATGATTGCTCACTGGACGTTAGCCTGCTGCAGGACCGGTCTAACAGCCAGCTGACTCCAAAGATTGGGTGAGTATAACTTTATTTTTGCACCTAGATGAAAACAAGCACTTAACCCTTGCAGTGCGGGGGTAGCCCCACTGCATGGGTTAAGCAAAGTTTTTCCTGGAGTTCTTCTTTAATCAACTGGATCCAGCTTTGCCAGAGCTGCAGGTGATGACTTTCCTCCTCTCTCTACTAATAGCATAGCGTTCCACCTCTAGCACTTTTCCATGAATTAGTGAGAATCTACAGGTTTGTTTCCAACCTAAATTGAGAAACATTATAGTTCGCATCTAAGACCCCATTTACACTGAGTGACTTGTAGCGCAATTTCAGCTCAAAATTCGCTCAAACATCAGCTCACTGCAGTTCAATGTAGCTCATCCAATGCATTTCAATGGAGCTGTTCACATCTCACAGCTCAATGTTGCCTGTAGCTTGTAGCTCGAGCTCGTCACTTGAACGTGACCTATTTTTCGGTGGATTTGGCCCAATAAACTTCAATGGTGTAACTCAATGTCGCACAAATTCGCGCGACATTGCGCTACAGAAGTGTCAGTTTTGCACAGAAATATAAAGGAACATAAACAGGAAGATGAATTATGTCATATCAAGACCGCTTTTGACTGGATAGAGCCCAATGTAGCAGCTACAGAGTCCATGCCAAAAGTAGCGCTACGTAGCGCGACAATATGTGCACTGTAGCTCAATGTCTCTCAAAGTCGCTCAGCTCAAATCAGCGCTGAAAAAGCGACCAGCAGTATTCTAACCTCAGAACAGCGCAACACAGTACCTAAGTGGTGATGAATATGCAACACAAGGTTCTGGCTTAACATGTGCAATCTGTGGAATCTGTATATTCTTTATATGTTAGCATGAGTTTACTCCCAAAGCCTTAAGTGATGAAAGTGACACTAATATGATGTGTACTATGACTGTAGTATAAACATTAGATCCCCTTTAGATGCAGAGATTGTTTTGTCTTTATGAAGCACTGGAGAATATGATGGCGCTATACAAATGAGAACAATGTATTAATTATTTTAAAAAAACTTTCTCCGAGTGACACATTAAATAATGTGGAATTGTTCAAGAAACTTTTGGACGATTTCTTAAGGGACCGTAATATACAGGGGTACGGGTACTCCTAGAATGAGATCCTAATAGGTTGGACTTGATGGACTAATGTCTTTATTCAACCTCAAATACTATGTAACTATGTAACTATGTAACAAAAAGATAATGTAGAGGAAGGAAAGAGCACACTGTTCACTGTAAGTTCAGCAATCTGGAAATAATAGTTAATCGTTTTGTTTTAAAAATCCTCCATCTACAATATGCTGATTCTTTTTTTGGATTTTTCACTTTAATTGCTGAATCATGAGCTTAGAGGATAACAGTGCTTAGAGGAGAACAGTGGATCAGGGACTTAAAGAGATTAGGACATAAAAACAAATCCTTCTTGACCATGTATATCAAATCACAACTTCAACTTACAATAAATGAGGGGTTGTGCAAGGACACAAATGCCCCAAGACCCCACCCCCTTGTAAAAGCACACAAATAGTACCAGACTTACCCCTTGTAAAAGCACACAAATAGTACCAGACCCCACCCCCTTTTACAAGCACACAAATAGTACCAGACCCCACTCTCTTATAAAAGCACACAAATAGTGTCAGACCATAGTGCCAGACCCCACCCACCGTATAAAAGCACACAAATAGTGCCAGACCCCACCCCTTTGTAAAAGTACACAAATAGTGCCAGATCCCACCCCCTTTGTAAAAGCACACAAATAGTGCCAGACCCACCCCCTTGTTAAAGCACACAAATAGTGCCAGACCCACCCCCTTGTTAAAGCACACAAATAGTGCCAGACCCACCCCCTTGTTAAAGCACACAAATAGTGCCAGACCCACCCCCTTGTTAAAGCACACAAATAGTGCCAGACCCACCCCCTTGTTAAAGCACACAAATAGTGCCAGACCCACCCCCTTGTTAAAGCACACAAATAGTGCCAGACCCACCCCCTTGTTAAAGCACACAAATAGTGCCAGACCCACCCCCTTGTTAAAGCACACAAATAGTGCCAGACCCACCCCCTTGTTAAAGCACACAAATAGTGCCAGACCCACCCCCTTGTTAAAGCACACAAATAGTGCCAGACCCACCCCCTTGTTAAAGCACACAAATAGTGCCAGACCCACCCCCTTGTTAAAGCACACAAATAGTGCCAGACCCACCCCCTTGTTAAAGCACACAAATAGTGCCAGACCCACCCCCTTGTTAAAGCACACAAATAGTGCCAGACCCACCCCCTTGTTAAAGCACACAAATAGTGCCAGACCCACCCCCTTGTTAAAGCACACAAATAGTGCCAGACCCTACCCCCTTATAAAAGCACACAAAATGACAGCATCTCCATACCTTCCTCAGGGCGGGACAACGATATCCCAGAATTTTTTTTTTTTTTTTATGATTTTCCTTTATGCTGTGAATAGGAGCACATGACAAACATATAGAGGAATTTTCTCAAAAGTGAAAATACACAATTTTTTTGCTAATGCCGGGGCTCATATATTCTTTCTATTTACTCTTGCCTTATTGTAAGATAAAATAAAAAGTTAAAACGGTGTATTTGGCCTGCCATTAAATAAAATGAATGCATCCTTATTGTAAAAATCATAGCAGTATATGTTAATGGGAAATAGGATCACGTGCGTTCAGGCTGAATACATTTGCTCATCAGTAGGGGATGTGTTACTGATTAGCTAACTTAATTAAATACTGTTAGCAGTAGAAGTAAATGCCAAAACTGTATGCATAATGTCAACTCATTGTGTCAAGAAAAGGCAACGTTATACTGGATTTGATGTTTGGACACAATGAAAGTGCCACAGTCCACATTGCTTTTCCTTTAAGATATGTATGTTACTGTCGGTTTCTGGGCTATATGTGACACAGAACATAAACAGTATCACTACAATAACAGAGCCATAGGCCTTAATACTGGAGATATTCAGAGCTCATCTCTGCTCCCCCTTAATTCAGGTTCCCATTGCCATTTACAGTATAATTATCTATTGTATGACGTTAGTGCTACAGGCCTTCCTAGCTATGACCACTTCTGATCACAGGGACTTTCTGAAGGCTTTGAGAGGTTTACTAAACAGAAACTACAGATACTTTAAAGGTCTCTGATTGTATGGCTGTTGAAAAAGAGGAGGATGACCTCTAGTACAGAGCCAATGTCATGCCAGACTCTCTGTAATGTTTTCACTGCTAATGACTACCACAAATGAGGCCCTGCATTACTGACTGTGATTTACAACTTACTGTTCTTGTGCATGCACTGTGCGGGATTCATGTAAGCATCACATAAGCTGTCATGCTTATGGCATTGCCGCAGGTCCACCCTTCTGTGCTTTCAATTTCTGCACAGAGAACACAGCATTGCAGTAAGCTACAAAGAGCTTCTGTAACTGACAGTGTTAAACAGTTACAGACAGAAGACATTAGCAACAGTTATGTCTCCATTATCTCTACCAAACTGGCTAAATCTCTAGTAAATCAGCTAAATACATTCCAGGCTCATCAAAACAAAAGGTGTGCAAACTCTTACATACTTTATCTTTATAAAAGCCTTTTTACCTGCCAGCATGCTGCAGAGAAGGACCATTGCCTTCAGTGTGGAAGCAGTAGTCTCTCTTCAGAGGTCCAACACTTCCTATGCTGGGCTTACTTATTTAGGCTGTGACTGCTTTCTTAATAAAGTGAACTGTAAGGCTTCATGCCCCTCCAATATATTTAGTTGATTTAAAAAAAGTTGAAGGCCTGATATGTATTACTGTATTACTGTAATGCAGTCAGTCTGCATATACAGTTATACATATGCACTGCGTTCTGTGTATTTTCTATACTAAGGGCTGCAACAAAGGTTTAAAATACAATTTATTTTAGCAGCATGCTAAACCTCTGCTCTCACACTAAAGCAACAGCCTAAGTCTCCAGTGGTTTATCATTTACCCTGCACACTGCTCTAATCAACATCACTCTATCTCCCTGTGCATGGCTGTAGATTGGAGTAGTGTGCAGGGGGTGTCAGATTGCTGGAGACATGGGCTACTGCTTGTGTGGCCCAACTCTCCGCATGCTCCTAGCAGAGGGCATTTTAACCTTTGCTGCATCAGTTAGTAAAGAAGATACACAGAAAGAAGAGTTTATTCATTACAGCCTGACTGCATTACAGTAACTGATAGTGAGGATTTAGTTGCAATGCCCCCTGTTTGGTCAGTGTCTGAAGTCACCACTTCATTTGTTGTTCTTTAGAATCTAGTTACTCTGCCACCTTGTTCTTATACCATGGGATTTATGTTCCCTAAAAATAAAAATTGTTATGTTTGGACAAGGTGTATACATATTTGGAACTTATGTACTGATGCTGTTATTAAAAATACAGGACTAATAAAAAAAAAATATATATATATACACACACACACAGTATATCTATATGTCAGCATTTTCATTCAAACCCATTGAAATCTTACTTTTATTATTTACATAGAATGTCACCGCTATTAAGAGGTCTATAGAAGAGCAAAAGTGTGAAGAAATAAAATAACTGACTTGTTAGCACATTATGAAGGTAACATGAGTACACTATTTAATCAGTAAATGTTAATTCAGTGGATTTTAATGTGCTGAATATGTTACACCAAGCTTATGATATCCATAAAGTTATAACCATCTTGATGCCAAATGGCCCCTCCGTCCTTGTTAAAAGATCATTGCTACTGGAAACTGTAGTAAAGATCCATTCAGTACAACTTTATGTCCTACAGTTCACTTCAGAAACAGTTACCATCTTTACATGCTTATCTTCCATATAAAATACCCAATCTGTAAAAGACAACTGCAGGAAAAATAGAAAGATATAGCAGCAAATATATAAAATTAAAATCTGTTTATCAATGTCTGATGTTTGCTTTTGGATACTCCATTCTAAAGAATAAATAATGTTCTGCTGTGTTTTGGGCTTACAGCAGGCAATTAATCCAGTCATTCTGCCCTGTGTGGTCTCCACCTCTACTGGTGATCACATATAGAGCAATTCAATGCAGAAAAGTTACCTTTGCCTCTATGTTGGACTTAGTGGGCACCAGCCACTTTAGTTTTTAAAAAATTTTTTGCTGAACTCAAATCTAGCAAAAAGTGTTTAGTGGTGCAGGATACACAAAACTAGCACACAAATAGGATAGGTGTATTGAAAGTAGCAGAGCCGTAAACCATTTTCCTGCCATGAACTTAGCAGTTACGTCAGAACAGAAGTGCTTGTGGCAGGCTGGCTCACTAACCCTTATATCCACATCATTCCCACAGGCTATTTGCTCATGGCTAATAAGCTCATGCTCACTATAGCGTGATACTCTGGATGCTTGCCAATTTGTGAATGACTGTGATCAGGGGCTGACAAGTCTCATCACTGCCATACACACAAAAAGGGGGCACCCCCTCCGCCATTCACTGTCTTTACTACACTAAGTACCATTCTGCTGTCTGCTTTTGTCACTTCTTGGATCCCTGTATCCTCCTATGCTGTGTGCCCTCCATTTCCCACTTTCTGCCTTCTTCTGCCCACCAATCCCCAGTCTGTGCTCGCCACCTCCACTGCTGCTTTCTCTCCTCCCCTAATGAGAGTGCTGTTCAGTCTTAATGCCAGTCTCATTGCTGGATTTCTTTCAGGATGCTGAACAGGTAAGTCAGTAAGCATGTCCCAAATATTTGCTGATCTCCAGTTTCTTAATGTACTTGGACATTTCCGAGTTCAGTGTAGGGCAGACTGTAAGCCAAGGAGATTGGGGACTCTGGTCATATGGGAAACATTAGGGGTCTGTTAAGACCCCAGATATTTCCCTAAAGGGACATGTCTCATCTGGTGTAACACTGTCACCAGAGGATATGTACTTAAAAAAAAGTTAAGAGAAATAAAGTTAAAAAAATTAAAACACAATAATAGTAATAAAAAAAAAACCTCATGCACGCGCACACACATAGTGCACTACACTCTTTACATATCACCTCACACATTAAAATCTGAGAACAAATTTAGGCTTCCTTCACATTTTTGTATTGTGGTACATACATTAAGGAACATTGTTACTCTGCCCATTTAGGCTACCTAACCCACTGATACTTATCCCTGCAGCTATCACCCACTAATTCTGCAACTAGTTTGGTCACAGAAATAGGCAGAAGCAATGAACACATTGAGCTTAATCCCTTCCCGACCAACTATTGGATTATACCGTCATGATCGTTCAGTTCATTAACAACCAGTGATGGGATAATCCCGTCATGCGGCACAATGAGCGCTGGTCCGTGAAGGGACCAGCACTCATTGAGTTACTGCTGTTGCTGGGTCCCTCGGGGTCCGAGGCAGACCCTCAACATCAGACTAGGTGGTCACAGCACTTTGATTACAGCGATAGCTGATCGCTGTGACCACAGAGCCATGACGGCCACAAAGCCAGCAGCAGCTCACTGTGTTGTGCAGCTGCGAGCCTGCTGTGTGTTATAAACTGATACAAATGTCTCTGAGCCCCTGTAAATTAAAAAAAACCTAAGTGCCCCCTAATTTGAAAAAAATAAATACAATTTAAAACTTTAAAAAAAATAGTTTTTAAAATTTTTGAAAATGTAAAAAAAGGAAAAAAGTTTTTAAAAAATTTAATAAAAATATAGTGCCGAGGAGGCTATTAAAGATAGGAGACAAACATACCACATTCGAAAATTGTTCCACAATAAAATTGTATTTCACTCAGGACAAATGAAATAATTTATTAGGAATTACTTTCTGAATGGTGAAATTTTTGACTGACTGGTGAGACACCGTCAAATTTTTCAAGCCCTGTATATATGCATATGTCACATCAAATGAAAGCCCATTTTGTCCTTTAAAAATAGATACAGTATTTAATGTGTAGGTGAAATGCATGAGACAGATGGAAAATATGGTTAATCAAACACATAGCGAAAATGGCAAAATTGCTCCGGTTCACGGGAATGAAAATATTTTCTGTGTCACTAAGGGGTTAAGAGAACCCACAGTCCAGAAAAATGTAAACAGCTCACACTGCTTACAGCCTAGCTGAAAACCACACTCCATTTAAATAAGAACACTCCAGTTTAGTATAGTGCACCTATAAACAAAAGTACACAGAGAACATTTCCAGAAGCATTTCCAAGTTTGCAGAGAGCCAAATGTATCATGGCTTTTTAAATTGACAAGTATGGTTCATATAAATGTAGAAAAATGTACTGTTGATTCAAAACTACACATCCTGCGAGGAAGCTATTTTAGCTGTCAAAGCTCAAATTTCACACAGATAAAAACAGATTTTTATTCATTAAGGAGTCAAGAAAAATGCAATTAAATCTTTAACGAAAGATATTCAGAACTGTTTACTCTGATGAGACAAACGGACATGTTTTTAACTTTTAGTTTCAGGGACTATTAGGAATGCCTCTGGTAAAGATACAAGCATAATGGAACAGTGCCGTACACCACAGAGTGAAGTTATTTAACTTTTGCACCCATTAAAAGCTTCTTTTTTTTTATAACCAGCAACCTTAAAAGATAGACTTAAAACAACATTGCTGCATGTGAATTCTATGCACAATAACCAACATTATCAACATCACCTCAGGACATGGAATAGATTCCAGCGGGTTGTTTTTATGCCTAATGTGCTCCTGTCCTACATATTGCAGCATGTTGTATTGCTAAGGTGCTCTGTAGCATTGAACATTACAGATAAAGTGAGGTATATACGTTGCTGTTCCATCTTATGGCATTACAAATAAAGATAAATCGTCTGCATCATCTAAGACTTCTTTTGAGATATGAGAAAGAATCCATGAATGTAATGTATGGGGCAAAGAAGCAAAGCATGCACAACAGAAGATATGACCTATTCCATTTATGTTCCTAGAACACCTTAATGTGTTTACTGATTCTTGTTACAGGTACAGTTACGTTGTAAAGGTAGATTTATTTTGCCATATAGTTTCTCAGACTAGCTACCTCAGCCTCGTTGTACTGACCCATCCTTTCATTTCAGCCATGCTGGTTTAAGCCATGCCTTTTGTTATGGAGGGGGATGTATTTATGCTTTTAATGTGCCAGAATGAAAATTCTGAGGCTTATTCACAGTTTACAACAGTAACGTTAGTTGAAGCATCACTCTCTGCTCGATAGCTGTTCACAAAACCAGCTTATGGCAAAGGAAGTTTACATTATGTTATGTGGTACGTAACTCTCCATCTTGTTACAAAGAAGCATCAGTGCAGCTAGCTCTGAGCACCCAGTATACACGCAATGGGTTCTTTTTGGTGCCCTGGTTTTTAAGCCATTACTACCACTGCAATACAGAATGCAATACAGTATATTAAAAGCTAAGTTTACCTTTCTGACAATGTTTCATGTTACACCCATATTTAAGGTGTAACATGAAACATGCTCAGATTACATCCCTCCCTACAAGTCCCATCAGCCATTGTGGTAGAAGAACTTGTAGTTCTCAATAAAATACAAGTGTGCTGACATCATCGTACTTGTAGTCCATTCATATTTCCTCCCATCCATGTTACTGAACATTTTTCTGTATAACTCACTTTTTTCCATAAACGGCAGAGTCTCCTGCACCTACTTTCTCTATCTTCTATATGTGTTACAGTGTATAAATCTGAAGGGCAGAAGGATGTTCGCTCAGTTGACATGTGCAGTGCGTGTAAAAATGTACACTAAGGCTCTTTTCACATGGGCGGTCAAATGCTAATCTAGGGGCAGTCGGGTATAAACAGACGGACATCCGTTCACGCCAGGTTACACCCGACTCCAGCCAGGTCCAGAAAAACAAATGGAACAGAGTTTTATTTCACCGAACCTCACACATGTTCGTTTACATCTGACTCCCCATAGACCGACACGGGGTCTAGCAGTTTTTGTTCTTTGATGGAGGATGTCACAGTGGTACAGCTCCGATGAGGAAGGGGTCCGTGGATGGATACCTTCCTGATCAGTCCATGTGAAAGGGGCCTGGATGATGACACAAAAATAAATAAAATGGAGGACAAAGAATTCCATATATATACATTCTTTCACAGATTTAATAATTAATTTATTATCGCACATTTGTTATCCCACAGAATTCTTCCGTAGAAAATGTTCCTGCATGGACCAGATTGACTTTCTAACTTGCACATCTCTGAACTACTTCATTCCCCATGTTAACGAGTGATTTCTCGTGGACCTGCTCTTTCATTCATTTAAGACTGGCAGAGCATCATGAGGGGAGCTATGTGCCCATACTTTTCTCTAGGTGACTAAAAATACCCAATAACAGACATCTCAACTCTCCCAGACGTTCCAGGAGTCTCCGGCTATAAGATAGAAGCTCCCGGGCACCCAGGAGATAAACATTTGCTCCTGGAAAGGTTTACTCTGCTCTCTTTTTGTTTTGTCTTTTTACATTGGGGCCACCGGCCACTGTCAGTCAGAGAAGAAGAAAAAAGAAACAGCATAGACATGAAATCGCTAGGCTTCTATTGGCTATTTCAATTTGCAATAGCCAAAGCAGACTAGCTATTGCACCCACCCACTGCTGCTGTCAATCAGCAGAGGTGGACCTTAAGTTCTCCATCAAATCCAATAGCAATCTAGCTATTCATTACTATGCTGTTTTTTTTTTATTCTGACGGCAGCACGTTTCAAAATCCTAACATTTTTTTTTTTTTTAAAACAGCAGATAGCAAGGGAAGCTTCTTTGCTATCTGCCATCATTTCAGGGGGGTGCTCTTGAGAAGGGAACACCTCCATGAAATGACTTTTCCAGGTTGGGATTCCTGCAATAATAACAAGCAATGCACAACATTGACAGCATCACTTGTAATGTCTCATCTATGGCTATCCTTAGTTTGCATTAAATGTCAAGTCACCACCTATTCACCTGCACTTTCAGCTCACACTTGACCAGCTCCCTTATCTGCATTTTCACTTACTAGCTTTCACTATGAAGTCCAGGCCAGTGAAGTTTCCTGTATTTGCCTGACTTCTATATATACGCCTCTTCATTTTTACAGCTACTTGAAGGCACATTTTACATTAAACTGAATGTATATGGCTTTGTCTCTTTTTTTGTTTTATTTACAAACTTTTTTTGAAGGAACAGGCATAGAGACTTATGTATGCCTTGGTTAGATTTAGCACTGAATTTCCTGAAGATGAATGCAGATAACAATAATTCACATTTCAATCTTTCTATTTCTGAGGTTTAGCATAAAAAACTGTGAAGAAGCTGGAGGCTGCTTGCTAGATTGATTTCCATATGACAGCTATCTCGTAAACCTTACATTTACTTTGGATTCTTTGCATCCTTACAACATGCTTTTAACATGAAAGTTATTTTGGAATTAATATTGCTTCATTAAAATGTGGGCTACATGAGTACATTCTTAAAGTATTGCACTGCCATCTTCTGACATTTTTATCACATTTGCAAAAGTTACCTGAATGCCAATTGTAAACAAAAAAGTATATATAAATTATAATAATTATATAATAATTTATAATAAATATAATAACAATATTTAATCATTAATCAGAACAAGATTGCAATGTTTTTTGAAACCTTTAGATACAGGTAAATATATCCAGAGTGACAGTAGCACATTCTACTTTCGTATGAATATGAGCTGTTTTAAAGCCCAACTAAGCTTTCAGCTGAAATCAGCCAAATATATTCCACGTAAATCATAACAACAATTGTAAGGTTCACAGTTTCTTTAGAAAAGTAGTGAAAAGAGTAGAAAAGCCTGTCCTCTGCCACAGCATGCTGTAGAGGAGGACCCTTGTTCTCTCTGGGGCATCAGAGCTTAAACCCTCCCATCAGCATGAAGTATTACCTTTGCTGACTACAGCTTGCCAGAATGGGACAGGCTTTTTTATTCATCTGTGGCTGCTTTATAAAGAAAATAAACTGTATGACATTGAACACCTTTTGTTTTGATGCACCTGTATTGTATATTATATACAGATGTATACAGATTTAAACTGCATGTTCAGTTGGGCTTTAAACAAATTATGCATTCAAAAAGCAACATGTGAAAGCATTCAGTATTCATTAATGCTACCCAGCAAACACTGCACCTGTTCTAAAATCAAAATGCTTGCTTTTATTTAATCCGACTTGTGCACTACAGGGACACAACGTTTATTTCCTGAATTGTGTGCTGTGTAACTTCCTGAACCTGATTGGCATTTGTGACAGATTACTTAGTGACATTATCTTTTACTTAAAAATGTATGTATAATAGAAGGGATTGGAAGTTGGGGTGGATGGGAATTCCTCTCCTGCATCACAAGAAAAAGTTCTAAAATTACAAGATCTCCAGCAAAAGGTAATGATGTGGACTAGTGCACTAAAGCAATGCTTGAATGGCAAACTTAGGTACTGTGCAGGTAGATGATCCCAAATAAGTAGTTTTCAGTACAGTCGGGCCTGGCATCTTTAGGCACAGACACTTTTAGCTTATGATAGTGTTGGAGGACCAGTGGTAAAGAGGGATAAAGTTTAGGTAAACCTGTCAAGAGAAAAACATGGGATTTACCATTTCTGACCACCTTCTGAAAATGCTAGTTGGCGGTCTTTCAGGCTAATGCGTTTGCTTCTTTATTTCCTTACAGGCTACAAAAAGTATATATATATATATCAGGGGAAAAAAAGGCAAAACATCTGATCTACATACTTGGCTTAGGTCCGTGACCTAAGCAAAAGGCTTAGCATGAAAGCCAAAAGAAGAGGTCATAAGGTTTCTCTCATGATAGGTGTACTTTAAGGTGTCTATTCACTAAGCTGCCTTAGGCAGCCTAGTGACTAACCGACCCCAAGCGAAGTGAGCCAAAATTGTTCTTTTTTTTTCTTCTTCTGACGGCAGCCAACAGCTCCGATGTCAGAAGAAAAAAAAACCCGAGCAGGGAAAGGTTTACTCTGCTCGATCGAGCAGAGTGAACCTTTCTGGGAGATAGGCTCCCAGCCGCCCGGGAGAGAAACACTGTTAGGTTCCCAGAGCGTCCGGGGGAGGAATGACACTCAGTCGAGCCGAGGCATATGCCTTCGGCTCGACTGAGCTGCTCGGCCGACTTCGGGAGCTGTACGGGCTATACTGAATAGACCGTACAGCAGCCCTTCGGTTCTACTGACCGAAAGGGGTCCTGGGGCCAAAGCTAGATGAAGGATCAGCCAAAGCTACGGCTAGATCCTTTGGCAGCTTAGTGAATAGACCCCTAAATGTTAGAGTAAAGATTAGTATTGGGGATTAGGGTACTGAGTGTTGGGGTACTGAAATGTTAGAGTGCACCTGTGTCTAGACTATGGACTTAAAAACATCTAAATATTCTCAACAAGCAGTAAAAGAGCTTGACCAAGCTCTCTGTCTGCTAAAGTTATTCATTCTCAAAGATACTTAAAGATCACAACACAGACTCTAAATTTTGGTTTCTAATGTCTTAGAAACACCTGCTGTGTGTTGACATTAAAGTCTCCCAAGAATCTGCTCTCCATAGAAAAAAAAGCTGAGACTTCGATGTCTGTGTTGTGAATTACAAAATTTATTTCTCCACAATGCCTATTGATAGTAAGATGAAAAATTGTTTTAAAGTGCTATTTCAGTAAATATATTAGTGTACATGATCTGGTTCACTGTTTAGTCCCCAGTCACACATCCATGAAGGCGCAGCAAATGTGCAGCATGCGTTTGCTTTGACATGCGTTCATGGAACATGTCAAAGATGGCCCCCCCCAAACATGGACGGGATATTGCACGTTTTAACACTTTAATGCGTGGGGATAACACAGGACATGTGTACCAGAATCTGCTACATGAACTACTTTCCTGCAAACACTGGGAACAAATTCATGCAAACGTGCACATGGGACTCAACAGGGAGGGTGAAAGGTTATCTGAACTTTTAAGTTAAACTACTACACTGCGATAACATGCACTAATGCATGTCAAATGAATGGGTGCTTTAATGTAATGCACATCAATGTGTGGGCTTTAACACAATTGACCAGAACCTGAAAGTGTGAATGGGCCCTTATAGAAAGTATAAATATTATGTTTCTTTCCCCTTCCTGTCCTATAGATATTCTCCTCCCTCCACTAAAGATGTGTACCAAGGTCTTGCCACTGCATATTGTGGCTCCTCACCTGCTGATGCATTACTAGTTTGTCCCTTGAGATCTGCAGGGCCAGGGCCAGGGCCTCTACCTCATACCAACTAAATACTATTTGGCATTTGAACCCCTTTGTGTATGCACTATATTATAATATTATTATTATTTACAATTACACTAACTAACTATATACATGCCTTTGCAATTGCCTGGCTTGGTGATTTTGCAGAATAATATCAGCAGTTAGTTCTGAAATTGCTCTATTCAAGCTTGTTTTTACATGAAACTGTCCTGCAAGACCAGCAGTTTCAAACATACACGTTCAGTTAAAGGTTAGGCAATATGTCTGCTCATTGCTAAATTTTCCTGTATTAAATTCAGTAATTGTATTGAAGCGTGCTTCTGGTTAATGTCAACTGAATCCCCATAGACATAACTGTTATCAGTTTACACACACAGGGAGTTTTAGGCAGCATTCATAAAAGAACATGAGTGTGACTGTCAATTAATCCATTTTATTTTAATTGAATATGATAATTTGAACACAGCAAGCTTAAGGCAATCAGTTCTTAGGATACACACCTGGCTGAAGGGAAACAGTAGCTTTCTCTGGCCCAGTGCATCCCATACTAGTTCCAAAGCAGTCACTTGACTTTTAGTAGAGCTAGGCAGGTGTTTCCACTGCCCTGGAACTAGTTTGCATTTGGAGGTCACAGAAAGACTGTTAATACTGAATTATTGTCTGATGTGGCAATTATCATTAGAACCGGTTCCTTTAAAGAGTTTAAATAAATGTAAATATCTGTTTGTGTGAATATTTGCTTGTTCTAAAATTATTTTACCAAACAATGCTTATTTTTATTTTGCATAGTTTCTACAAGATTACTTACAATCTTTGGGCATATTTGTAAACCAGTGTATGTGACTTGTACTGGTTGTGAATCAATCATTGTCATTTAAAACACATGCCTCTGGAAGATTCACTGCTTTATAAATATATACCTTATTACCACTACATTATAAGTGATATATTACCCTCATTCACACCTGAGCGACATCAAATATGTTCTTTTTCAGCGCCTTTTGTGTAGCATGTTGTTTTGCACTTTTTTTGTGCGGGTGACTCTACCTTTTTTTTTACCTGGACACAAACTAGCACTTAACCCTCGCAATGCGGGGGTTAACTCCTCTGCAAGGGTTAATAAAAATATTACCTGGAGTTAACACCTGTGTAACAAACACAACAATGTTAGCTTAGTAATAAAAAAGATAATATGCAAAAGGCCTTTCCAATAAAAATGCACTACACATTTAGGTTAGTAGACCACAGATTTTTCAAATTGTATTTATAAGTCAGTCATGGGATACCTGTGGGCATAAAAAGCCACCTGAACACCAAAACTTGGGAGGTCTGTCTTGTCTCAGGGCCCATTCACACCAGTTGCAATGCGTTCTGGCCCGATTCTGTCCGGAACGCACTGCATCACATTGCGGCCGGCTAATTTTTTTGCCGGGCAGTAGGGGGCGTGGCGGGCCATTGAAGTGAATGGCACCGTAGCCACGCCCTCGGGCCGCAATGCAAACACGTAGAGGCCACTCTCAGTGTGCCCTGAAATCCCATGCAGCCGATCTCATTGCGGCCGGAGGGCGTGGCTACAGTGCTATTCAATTCAATGGCCCACCACGCCCCCACTTGCCCGGCAAAAAAGTGAGCCAGCCGCAATGTGAGGCAGTGTGTTCCGGCCAAAATCGGGCCGGAACGCACTGCAACTGGTTGTGCACTGGTCCTAAAGCATGAGCAGAACCCCTGACTTTTCAATATTTTCCAAACAACCTGAAACAATGAAAGCATTAACAAGGGTAAAATTGCCCAAGACAATGACAAAATAATACGTTTTGACAATTAAAGATTGGGAGAAGGTACATAAAGGGATGGGAGAAGGTACATTCAGTGTTAATACATTCAGTGTTAATACATTCAGTGTTAATAAAACACCAACATTTAGTAGAATAATCTTACATCATCTATGCCTAATGTATAGCCAATAACCCTTTCAAAAGCATCCACCAACCATGTAACAGTACAGTGAGACTGACTAGGTGTTCCGATGGGTATAGCAGTCAAGAATCCTCTCACAAATCTCAAGGGCCTTTATGACAATTATTTACATGTTGGAAAAGTAAAACTTTAAATCCATACATTAGATTGCTTACAATAGATTTAGAATCTTACAGGCGGTTGGTTATCTATGGCAATTGTACTAATCAAAACCACAACAAGCAACCAGAGCCCTTTGTTTCATTTTCTGCTCTTCAATTAAGAAATTACAGTTGGAAGCTGATTATTTGCTATGGGTAACAAGTTTTTTTTTATTGTCAGACAATTTAATGCCTATAGTTACACTATTTCAAATAAATGGGTAGAGGTGATGTGTCAGTTGGAGTGGAAAATGCTAAAAGTGCACCTACGTTCTACAGACATTTATTTTTAATTTATCCCTAAAATAGCCTGCAACAGAATCAAACATCATATGCAATACCTATGTCAGTTACAGGTACCCTTAGGAGACTGTTGAGAAACCTTTCCAAACAATAAGTGATTCTTATTTATCCTCATAAAATGGAACAATCATTGAACAATCATTTCACTGCTTATACACTTATGTAAGGTATCTTTTGCTGGTGTGGAGATTTTGTTGGCAGACAGCAATCTCACCTTGTTTCACCAATAACAGAAGTGTCCATGTATACAGTAGAAGGGCATGTCTGGGTGATGATTGGTGAGATTGCCCAGCATGTACTAAATATTGGCTGTGGATGACAGCTGTAGCAATGCCCATCTCTGGATCCCTTAGTGCACAGCCATTTTTAAGAAACACTACCGAAAACATTCTTTACTTGATACAAGTGCTTTAAAGAAAACACATTAAAACATGAAAACTGCAAATAGCAAACTAAATTTATTTTTAAAGAAAACATTTTAAAGGATTGATTGATTTTTCAACAAAGATGTTCTAAGCGTTTTCTTGGTTTGCTATAAACTTCCATATTACAAAAAATTTTAAAAATTGCAAAATACATCTTCGTTTATTCACAATATTTTTTTCTAGGCTGAACACAGAAATAACTGAATAAGCAATGAGGAGCCCAAGCATTGGTGACTTCATTGCATGGAACAAATTTAATGTGGTATGATAAGTAATTGAAGTAAAGTATTTCCCGGAACCTAATAATATCATATGAACTGGAGAATGGCGTTACAAACCATTTCCTAATTAAATATAGTATTGCACAGACACCATCTCAAGCATCCCCAGGGCTATCATTTTTCTTTTTCAATTACTGATATGTGCTGAAGAATTGACCTACCACACAGAGGATCTATGAACATTTAAAGTTTCCTAGAGCAATTCTTAAACTTATTGACTTGGGAAATATTTCAGGACCACAGTCATTTACGGTTATTGTTATGTTTTACAATAAGTGACCTCTTACTACTGAGTGTGCCCTATTTTTTCTCAGTGTGTCTCTTTCATATAAGGTTTGCAGCGAACACATTTAAGAAGCCAATTATGGCTTGCTGACAGACAAAATTATGGTGTCTCCAGCCAGTGGTGAATAACCCGTGGGTCAGTCTTTTGAGGGTTTTCGATTGTTAGATATGACATAGCTTACAGTTTACAGTAGCTAGCAATCTAAGCTTACAGTGCTGTGATTCTGGGTACAATTCCCATAAGAAGACCATATGAATAGATTTGTGTGTCCTAGTCATGTTTGTGGGAGTTGCCTTTGGTTGCTTCAGTTACATTTCATAAACAATCATCTTGCTGAACCAACTCAATGTTTTTTTCTCTTGGTAGAAGAAACCAGCTTACATATTCTGTCAAGGAATCCCAATGTATTACTGCAATAGGACAACAATCAATTCTGAAGCAATAGATGTATTCTGACTCTATGGGGGTGATTTACTAACCTAAACACACGCACGCACCAGGTGCGTGTGATTTTCACACAGCAAAACGTATTTATCAACCAAAAAGTCTCTAAAAGCATATTTCCACTAATGCCATATATGGAAAAATCATGCACATGATGCATATATAATGCTGCTTCACAGTTTAGACAAAAATGGTTAGCTCATGCATTTACATTCCTGCATTCATCAACGCAAGCAACACAACATAGAGCTAATTTACACAACATCACCTTGTAATTCATGCTTGGCTTTGCACAACACACCTGCTGGGTGTGTACACACTACAAAGGTGTTTAGATTCCACCCATAGATCATGCTGGGAGGGAACACACTACAGAGGTGTATACATGTTCGTGGTGTGTTTATAAGGTTAGTAAATCAACCCCTATGCCTGGCCTGTATACGCAGATATAATCACTGCGGACAATCCTTATCAGAGCTGAACTCACAAAATACCTTTTCATCCACAAAGGTGCTTTATTTGATTCCAGCAGGTTAGTTACAGCAGACAACAGGATACAGCAGATGAATGAACAGACAGTATTTGAAGGTCGTACATAGTAATGTTTCTAAGCATGCAATGCAGATTAACATGTGGTCATGCTACTGTCAGCCATGACACTAGAAACAACTGGTCTCATAAAGAAAGGGGAAATACATCATAGATGGGAGGGAACACATAAAAACATGGTTCAATAACCAGAATGACCACAAGATGTCAGTATATGAATTAGCCATACAATATCAATGAGTAAATGGCTTAAGGAAAATAAATGATATAAATTATCATTTCACATTAATGCAAATATTAACTATGACTGAATTGTCATATTTTATACAACTATTGTGGCAGCACAAGATGTAAATAAATAATAAATACTCTAAGAGAAATTAGAGGCCATATTTTGGGGGCAATGGAAGATAGCAAGATAGTCAATTGATTTAAAAGGATAAGGCACATTGTTTCTATTGACCTAAACACACATTATATCAATTATATTTATTTTAGTCTTGATGGCATTAGATTAGCAATTCCACTCAATGTTCTAAAAGTCTACTACACACCTCAACAGAATTGCTTGGTTGATCCAAATAGGAGTGGGGTTGTAGGCACTGATGCATATTTAAAAATAAATGTAAGAATTTTGGAGATATCATCTATAAATGTCATGCAACCATGTACTATATAAATAAAAAAAGCAAATGTTTTTACTTTCCATCAAAAAATCTACAAATGTGATTAACAAAACAATATAATGCTAGTCTTAAATTTAATAGTACCTGTAAAAACAAATAAAATCAAAACTACCTGCACCATAAACAGTAACTCAATTGCTATATAGTGCAAGAAACTGCAGCTGTGGACAAGTTGGAATGATCACCTGATATTTTTTTGGAACCTGGGCACACTCTGCAGAATCAGGTCAAGTTTGATAAGTGCTGCTATCCAATTGCTTTATATCGTGGATATAAGGTCAAATGTTTATGTATTAGTTAGCATGCATTTTAGAGACTGTAAACCTTTTCTGATGAACAGAGGATTCTATCCATTATCCAGAGTGAGTCACCAAGTTCCCTGCCAGGTTCTAGAATCACAACGCTGTCTGAGACCTTTCTAGCAGCAGAACTTCTCCTCTGGCACTCCAACTTGTGTAATGTTCTCCTTGTACTTTGGATAAGCTTCACAACCAACTCCGGGTAACTCAGGCCTAGTAGGATAGCAGAACTGACGCAGAACTGACACAGTCTCTCCCCAGGCCCAGGACCTAAAGAGAAACAAAAAGCTATGCCAAGGTTCCCGCTAAATATTTATACACTTCCCCAGCATGAACCACTGTCAACAAAACTCCTAGTTTTAGTCCAGTGAAGGACCTAAATATTCATAACCTTGTCCTACTTGCACTTCCGACTCAAAAAAAACTCCCTGGCATCAGGCAGGAATAGTCAATCTTAACAGGTTTCAGGGAGAACAAGCGAAGCCAGCACAATCTATCAATTCAGCACTAGCTGGATACAGACAGGGAGCACTAGATTTCATGAGACACTCCTGCTAAGAACAGGGTGGCTAATCAAATATAATTACACATTATACCAGGGACATGCAGTCAGGAGAGGGAGGTGAGGCAGAGCCTCACCTAGTATTATGGAGGAAAAAGCACTCAGCTTTAAGTCAGAAGCTGACAGCTTTTAGTCCATTCAGATTGGCTTGTAAAAGGTTACACAGCAGGGAAAGCCTCCCCGCTGTCTAACCGTTCATGGATGGAGCGCTGCCTGTTAATTGCAGGCAGTGCTGCATTCGGCTTTTGACAGGTAGTTAAGTTACACAGCAGCGGGCTTCCCCACTGCTTGTGTAACATAACTAGTCAGGCAAGAGCTGTCACGGCCTCTACTTTATGTTAGCCATTGAGCGTGAGCTCTGTGAATTGAAAAGCGCCATTGGTCCAAGGTGTCAAATCAAGAAACGGAAAAAAAAATACTGAGGCTATCGATCTCGATGCCTCAGCAGTGACGAGCAAGTGAGGGACAGGGAGGCTCCTCCCTGTCTCCCCCCTTTCCTCCTCCCTTCTTCACACTAGCCGTGGCTTCGTCAGGGTGTTGGTGGGGTTTCAGTGGATATGAAACAGGGTATGAAAATTGGGGTTTCAATTCATTGAAGAGCAACAGTAATTAATAGTACAGCAAATTTGGATCTTAACAATCTGTTCTCACAGCTGATGACTAGTCATCATCCTGACATGACCCTCGAATAACCTAGCTTAGTGCTGTAAGATTGCTTTGAAAATTAGTCTCCCAATAGCCTTAAAAAACCTAGCCACTTTTTTTTTTTTTAAACCGTCAAATAATTCCGTTGAAGGTTTTCAAAGCGCATAAGCAGGATTTTCACTGGTGATACAACCATGCAGATGAAAGCAGTCTTTGCTATTAATTGCCTGAAAACGGCTGATCTGCAATCCTCTCTGCACAAAGAAGGCACGGTGATGTGAAATTTTAAGTGCCAGTAACTATGGAGGTTAATAGGTTTAGCAAACGTATTAATATTTGCATTTTTTGCCTGATTGCTAATAATTATTCAGTGGTTGTTTTTATTTACAGGAGGGAGATTGTACTTGCTTTTAATGAGTTGTATAAAAAGAAATGAAGGAAGGAACATTTGTATCAGAAGTTACTACTGCAAATCATAAATATTAAACAGACTGTAACTTAGAAAGGTAAAAAGGCAAAACACAGTGATAAATATGTAAAAGTTTACTATTTATCTGTATCTGTTTTGGGTATTTGCATACTAGAAATGAAGCCTGTCTGGGACAACCATCTGCATCTGTGTGGCACCTGTAGGTATGAACTAGACATTACACCCAATGTTACATGTAGCAATAATGAAACCTAATTAAAAAACAAATAAAGTATAACTCTAGCCAAAACTTTTTTATTTCTAGTTTTGGATAGAGTGGAGAAGGCTTAGAGCTTCAGGTTTTTATTGCTGTCTGTGATCCAGTAAGGGAAATCTAACCTCACATTTTGACTGTAGAAATATTGTATCGAGAAAGGGGAGTAAGGGGGGTCCAAAATTATTCCAGTTACAGTTGCCACCAGAGCAGGTGTACTGGGGGAAATCTTCTAGTTGGTACTCTTATTTATGTTGAAGCTGCTGTAGCCACTAGACAAGACAATTTTGTTTCGTTCCGAATGGATATTCATATAAAGTTTGTTATGCAAACGAATCAGAATATTCCTTTAAGGGAAATTTGGATCCGTCTGCATTTGGTTCAAAACAAAACTAAATCGGACACCTGATTGTTCTCTGGCCAATCAGATGTTTGTTTTGAGCTGTTGGGGGTTGCATTGCAGGCACAGGCATGTGACTTTCAGTTGTGGATCTTTCTGAAATTAAAATTCTGATGGATACAAAATCCACATAATGAACAGAATTACATTTCGGTTTGAAACCCGAAAAATTAAGGAAATAAAAATCTGATTCAATCCAAAATGAAACAATTTTTTTGCAGGGTTACATGTCTAGCAGCCACATTGCCATAAGAGGGGTGACTGCTTAAAATATGTTGTGCTAAGACTGTCAAGTCTAGCTGATTACATAGTCTGTACTCATTTGGCTTTCCCTAAGTGTTCTAATATTGATTGCATCTGCCTGATGCTGGGTATGACCTTGCCACAGAGCAGAGTAACCTATAATGGGACATTATGCATATATATGTCTCTCCAGCCAATCACTAGGAGTTTCATGGACACTGGTGCATGTTGGGGAGGACATAAATATCCAGGTCTGACCACGTGAGAGTCTTTTCTCTCCCCCGGGCCTGCTGCCTTTGGGAGGGTGTGTTACCAGTTAGCTCCTTGACCAGGCCTGCAGCCTGCAGGTGGGAGTGTTTGGACCCAGTCGGGGTCAGGAATTGCTCCTGGGTTGAAGAGTCAGGGAGGAACTTTGTCACTAGAAGTACCAGAGAAGCCAGGATGGACTTGGACCTCAGAGAGAAATCTGGTGTCTCACCCAGGGGAGATCATAAACATGTCTGCTGTCTGTAGCCCTAACCCTCTTTTCCTATTTATGTCATTCATGGAATAAAGCATCAAAAAATCCTTAAAGTGACTGGTGCCCAATGTTGCTTTTACATCCCACATACCGGCTAAGGACTCATCCCTGAGGTAAAATGTCAGCTCCCTTAGCCCACTGAAGTTAGGGGGCACTACTTGTTCAAATGTAGAATTTTCTTGATTCTGGGGAGATTTTCCCTTACTTCCTGTTTTGTCTTTGCAGGAAGAATGTGCAGGACATTGTGCCCATTGGGAGCACAGACCACAGTCAAAGCTTGGATTCTAATTCTTCCCTACTCTATCCAAAACTAATAAAAAGATTTGTGATCTTACAATCAAAAACAGAAATACAAATTGCATGTATCATGTTATTGTATTTGTTATCTCTGTACACATATATATATATTTTTGTGCAAGACTTTAAAAGAATTTTCATCAAAGCAATGTTCTAAGTGTCATATCCTTTCTAGGTTCAGTGCGTGAAATCTGTGTAATACATGGTTGCTATTATCACTTGTTCAGGAGCACAATTCCTCTTCCTGTAGATATGTAAATGAAGACAGCAGCACAAAGGATGGACTGTTGAGAGTGCAAGAATATAATAGACATCAAGACTGGAAATGACCCATCACAAAACTGTTTGTAATCATAATTTCACTGGAAAGGAACAAAGATCGTGTTTCAGAAACATAGATATTTCTTTGGATTGAATATATCTGCTCACTGAAAGGGATACATTGCAGCTGAGTTAACAAGCAAAACAAATTAAACTCAAATACCATCATTATCACAACATACAATATGTATACAGTATACTAAATATGATATTTTGGGAAAAAATTTCAAACTGTTCATAACTATTGCCAAGGTTTAAAACCTTTTGTTTTTCATTGATTTGATTAGTACATCTCAATGCCTGTTAAAGCTTTTTGACTGACTGTACATTGTAGAGATGAAATTCTGTCTTTATGCTGCCCTTGTCACTTATACTGCCTAAGTATCTGAAGCCAATGAGGCAAACATTGCTAGCACTTACTAAAAATGGCTGCTAAGTAGGAGGGTCTGCCTATAATTATCTGACTAGGTTTAATGTCTCAGGGAACCGCGAGCCGGTTGCGCCCCAGCTTGGAACGCATCGGCCGCGTAATGAACAGTGCGCTTCCCTCCCTGTAGGGGAGGTGTTATGCGTTCCACTGTGGAACGCGGAAGTGACGCAAGCCGTGAGGCTCCACTTCCGTGTCCACCTGCTATTTAAAGCTCTCCTGAACGCTGGTAGGGCGTTCCACTATTGGGTTGTATGCCCTGCCAACGCCAGGAGCCTCCAGTCCTCCATCCCTGCAGCAACCTCATCGGACAGCTTCTCCTTCTTCTTACTGCCGCTACACCTAGGAGCCTAGACCGTGGAAACACCGGGGTCCTCCCTTTAACAAAGTAACTGGTTGGAGGCGGTTTGCTGTTAAGCACTGCAGGCTAACCATTGTGTGTCATCAATTGGAACTGATCATTTCACTGTACCTTGCGCTAATACCTTACTGCTACCACTGGAAACATTGTCTACTTAAGTTGTACTGCTTGTTATACCTAGAGACTGCCTAGCATAACTAATTAATTCCTTTATATTTTCAACCTGAAGTGACTATTAGGGTTATGAAGAAATATACCCAAACCAAGTCTTTTCTCTCAATTTGTGTTTTGCCGCCAATGATGCATAAATCCCAAACTCTCCTTTATTGATTAAGAGCGACGCCTGGGATTATAGCCTGACTACCGCACCTAAACCACTAGGGGGTCTGTACCGCAGCTGAAATCCACTTTACCTCAGGATACCAAGGGCGCATGACACCAGGTTCTGTGTTGTAATAAGAAAAACTGCGGCCTTTGAATATTTTTATACATGCAAAAGTCTTTACAATTACTACCCCACTGATACAAGTTTTATTTAAGGGGTTGCTTTTACTTTGATCCCACTTTGTGCAGAATTCTTTAAAAAAAGCAATGAGCCAATCATGCGGCTAGGATAGGAATTTTTGTGCTTTCTGTACAAAGACTACCACAGCCATGCATGGAATATTGTTAGCAGTTTAATAAAATATAGCTAGCTGCCAATTCAAAAGAAACGGTCGTTTTTAATATGGTTACATTACAAAATAGCTTATGTAGAAATAATATATGCTGTATCCATTTTTAATTAAACATGAGTTTTCCTTTAAAATGACACAAATGAATGCAGCGAAATTTGACATGCCATCACTCTCTTGCAATTCCCATATACAGCAGACTGGGAGAGAGAGGAACAGAAACTGGGAGCCAATTGGGTGTGCTGCAATTAAATTTGTTGATAAGGGACTGTTGATAGGAGGAAAAAGAGCAAGGTGAAAAATGGTCTCTAATTGCTCCTTCACTGTCCAATCAACAGGATAGTGGTAGAGAAATGACACCACTGTATCCTATCTACAGTCTTTAATTGTAACAGTGAAAGTAGCGCCATCCACCTGGTAGTGCTGTCTAGTACAACAGTGTTAAAAGAGAACTATGGACCGACCTGTTTTTGCTATAGTTCTCTTTAGGATCACAGGAGGACATATACTATGTTCTCCTGTGACCCAAAACAGTATAAAGCGGGCTACTGCTCGCTATGTGCTGACAGCGCAGAGTCACGCTGCAGCCGGGACTCTCTGGAGGCAGAGCCAGCTGTGCCCTCCCCCTACCCTGTCCGTCCCTCCAGTAGACTTGTGCGCCGTCAAAAAATTTGTTCCGTTTCGTTCCATTTCGTAATATCCATTATTTCGTATTTCGTAATTTGTATCCGAAACTCAATTCGGATTCGTACGAAATACGTATTTTTGTTAGTTTCTGCACATTTTTGTAACTTTACGAACATTCGTTATGATGAAGTTAAAAAGCTAAAATACCTTTGTTAATATTGGAGTCGATGTGGTAGTTGTTTTTTTATCCGAAATACGAATTCCGTTAACGCATTCCGTATCCGAATTTCGTATTTCAAACTTTAAAAAAATCTACCATCAACTCCAATATAAATGTACTTTGCTTTTTAACTTCAATATATAACGAATGTTCGTAACGGAACGAAATTACGTCAACGGAATTTCGTATTTCCTGCCTGTGTATTGCAATGCATCCCTCAGCAGCAGCGCATCCGTATTTCGGATTAAAAGAAAATCTTGTCATGTTGTTCAACCTCATTTACAGGGGTAATATTAGTTCCTGTTTCAAAGAAATTCGGATCAGAAATGCGTTAATGGAATTTCGTATTTCGGATATAAATTCGGAAACTGCCATTCGGATTTCGTATGCTTACGAATCTACGAATTTCAGGAAAATTCGTACGAATTTCGATTCGTAACGAAACGAATCGCACATGTATACCCTCCAGTCAGCGCTGGATGAAAGGAGAAGGGAGGGGGGAATCCCTGCGGGGAGCAGGGGAGCGGTGACTAACATCAGCGATTGGAGATATGTGTTCGCTGAGTTCCCCATCAATAGAGTCGACATGTGACACCTTCAGTGTCACACATCAGCTCAAATTATGGGGAGGAGTGTATTTCACTCTCCCCATAATTCTCCTTTAATCTCATAAACAGATGGACAGAAACACAAATTCTTTGTCAAGGGAAATAGCTCCCATATATGTATTTCATCTATGCATTTAGCTATTTGCCTAAAATTCATCTTTAAGCACCTCAAGTACAGGTACCTGTATAGATATGAACAAAACACGAACTGTTGGTTGAATATGGGCACATTTTCATGAGACTGTCTCTAATGATTAGATCTTTGTCTTAGTGAGGTCAGCCTCAAATTTCACAATCTAAATCTACTCAGTGAATAACTGTTATCATTGTACATACATGCTACCAAAAGCACAAATAGCAGCAAAATGTACAGGATGGGCAATGGGCAACCCTTGCTCTGTCCGGCATCGATAGTCATAGTGAAGGGCCTGGAAGCAAAACTCATTAACCGACAATTTACTGGCACTGTCAGTGAGTAGTGATTACCTGATACCTTCACACTATCAAAATGTCTTCCCCCTAGCTTTATTAAAGCAGAACCCTGGGCAAAATGGTTCTAACTCTTGCATTGGAGCTATCCCTGCACTGGAAGGTTTAAGTGCTCATTTCTGTCTAGGTGCTAAAAAAAAAAGTTATACTCACCCAATCCTTGGAGCCAGCTTGCTCTTAGACCAGTCCCTGGAGCCCCTCTCCCCCTCCGGTGCAGCGGTCTAAGAATCCTTGAGCCATCAGATTGTATACACAGCGTATAGAATGTGTGGACGTCGAGGGAAATACCATCGCTGCAGTGGAGAAGAAGACAGGCTTCAAGAACCAGAGTAGCTGCCAGCTGGCTCCATGGTTTGGGTGAGTATTACTTTTTTTATAGCACCATGACACACGAGCGTTTGGGTGAGTATTACTTTTTTTATAGCACCATGACACACGAGCACTTAAACCTTGCAGTGTGGGGGTAGCCCCACTATAAGGGTTAAGAAAACATCTGCCCAGAGTTCTGCTTTAAGTAGCCATAAATAAAGATAGTTTAAGTAGCAATATAAATAAATGAATGAAACAGTAGCTACAGCTTTAATTCAAGGATTAAGGTGCTTATTATTTTTTGACTGTTTAGAAGGAAAGAAATATAAACACAGTCTAGTTTAGCACACCTCAGCATTAGGTACACATGCCATACAAGCAATGTTAAATGGAAGTCACAAACCAGATAAATAGGTGTAATCTCCTTTCTAGGATAACACTGGCATAACAATAGGGCCTTGGTCTTTCTACTCTGCAGCCACACAGAGTTATTAGGAGTGTCCTACTTGCCAAAAGCACTGAACAAAGCAATATGTACAGGTTTATGAACAAAGGAAATCCTAGTCCCTGCCAAGACTGCTTTTTCAAAGGGCAGTTCCACTCTGTAAGTAACTGATAACTTTATGCTTAGTGGAGTTTTTTCCTTCTCACACAAATGCATACAAATATATGTAGGGAAGGGTCTAATTTGATAAACATCATCAAATGTAGGGTTGATAGATAACATATTAGTAGGAGTAGTCAATTCCAGGAAACTAATATGACAGGCAATGGGAGACAATTTTACATGGATTATTACACTGGATGAAATTACCCCAATGTAAAAATGGCACATTCTCTGCATTTTGTGAACCATATAGTAGCAATGTAAATACCTCCCAACTTTCGGAGATAAGAAAGATGGACAGCATCCAGCTCAATGTATTTAGGCAATGGACACACCCATGTTGTTATGCTGACCATTAAGAATTGAGATGATAAAAATGATTGGTTAAACCTGGAATTGTTTTTGTCACCATTGCCTTTCCATCATATTGTCTTTTAAATGGCAAACAAGATAATTAAGAGATAAGATAAAGGTTTTAATGCAGAATAATATTTGTGGCAGTTAAATAGTACATTTTCATCAATATCTATTTATCTGCCGAAAAAGGACCATTGAGGAGGAAAGAGTGACAGGAGGGATTTGGTTCCAAATGAGGGACAGACTACCCAATAAAGCACATTTGGGAGATATGTGTACAGTATATACTTCCAGTACATTGATATCCAGACAATTTCATGTCAATAACCACAAAACGTTTTCTTCAGAGATTACAAGTAAGCCTCTAGTCACCTCTATGGAACAGACATGGTATTACATAGACACACCCAAAACAAATACAACTGATTATCATAAATTCCTCAGCCAATAGGAAAGGAGTTCTCACATTTAGAGAAACCCACACCCAAATTTTGATGATGTCACGAGCAAACACTGGAGAAGTATTTTAGCCAGCTGAGAGAACATCTGAGAAAAAAAAAGAAGGGAAGAGGGAGGAGGAGAATGGATACTGGCTGAATGTCTGGAGATACATTGAAACCGTTCCTGAGGCATTGAGGCAACACATTTCCTGTTCATTGGATTTCTAGACTTTCTCTTCTGGAAGAAGCTAATGAATTTGCTCCCTGTTGGAGAACAGATCCCTGATGTATTTATTTCTGTCTTCGCCGCTCGCTCCCGTCTGAAAATCCGAAACTGCTCGGGGGGGCGCAAAGCATCTTGGGGCGGGCGCATGCGCAGTTTGGATTTTCAGCCGGGAGACGAAGAGAGACACAAGGTAAGTCTATGGACATGTCCACCCGCATGCAGACACCGCGGGACAGGAAGTGCCAGCAAGGACAGAGGAGTCAGCGCTGGATTGGAGACCCGCAGCAGCGCTGGAGAGAAGGCTGGAAAGGACCGGAAAGAAGAGGAAGATCGGATTAAGAGACATCCCTTAAGGTAAGTACTTAACATTGGGGGGAGGGAAAACATGTTTTTACTTTAATCTGACTTTAATATTATATTTATTATTCATAAATATTGTCCTACTTTTTGATAAAAGTAGTTGGAGGCACTACTTATTAATTATTCATTATAATTTGGTTCTAATACCCAACACAAATACATGACAGTTATCCTATGAATATAAGAAATCTTGCAGAAAAGTAAAAAAATTAAGCTTTGCAAGGATTATTATTAAATAATCCACCCAAATCAACTGGGGGGGGGGGGGGTTCTGAGTGTT